>NC_142934.1:34826270-34876270 GCF_046866305.1 Octopus bimaculoides
CATGAAACAACCTTATATGCATTAATTAATGGAGTAGCCTTGAAACGATTGTACTGCATTAACTTTGGATATCCTTTGTTGCTTATTTTGATTTTAATCACTTTATTTTGAAACTGTATGGATAATACCATACTTATTTCTAGTGCCTAAACTTAAGTACCATATTCACCTGAATCTATATATATATATATGTATATATATATATATATCACATTAAATACTCAGCCAAAAGAGCTACTAATAGTTTCATGCTATTATGATACTTGAATAACCGTATTTATAATATATGCCATATATCTTAAAGCAATCTTTCAGGCTCTGTTTATATGTTATATATATATTTTTAAAAACAAGGATGCTGGACGCTCAGAAAGTAAGAAAAAAATAAGGAAAAAACATGAAGAAGGTTGGTGCAAAAAATGGAGCAAGAAAAAAGAGACAAAATCAAGAACTAAGATCCTCATCCTCCACGATTGTAGAAAACTCATTAAATACAACTGGTTTAGAACAAAATAATAGAATATATGTCTAAGTCTGCAAGGCAGTAACTCAATTCAACAACTACCACTGTTGTCTACAGGAATGTATATAAAGGAGAAAAGACAGCTAGGCAACTACAGTTGTCAACACTCCTGTCACAGCATGGGACCTTGAAGGTTGCTAAAATGCAAGAAAGTATACTAGTCCCTTAATATTCAAAACTTAATATTTAATATTCAATATTCAATATTTCATTTATTCAATAAGACAATCAATACATCATTTCATTTTACTGAATATATTATATATTCTATATCCTACATTAATATTATAAGAATATAAATAAAACATAAAGGGGATCTTTACCTTTTGGCCGGCACTTAGAAAAATAATTTTTTGTAAATAAACACTTTCAAATTTCGTATACTGGTAGACTGTCATTTAAAACGTCATTTACTCTTGGCGTTTTTAAGAAAATTCTTTATTTTCGAAGTTATTTTGTGTTAAAGTTGTCGTATTTCGGTAATTTCAACCAATCAATGACGTCTATTGAGGTGGAAACAATTACTGCTGTGGTTTGTCAACAAGACGTTCCGGCAGTGTAAATTTACTTTGTCACTGTTATTTATGACATCATTCATGCATTTGTACTGGTTTTAGCTTTAGGGTTTTAGGGTTAGGGTTCGGGTTTTAGAGTTAGATTAGGGTTTTAGGGTCAGGGTTAGGGTTTTAGGGTTAGGGATAGGGTTTTAGAGTTAGGGTTAGGGTTTTAGGGTTAGGTTAGGGTTTTTTCAGCTACTATTTTCGGAAAGACATTTTTGCCCCCCTCCCCCTTCAATTTCTTCATTTTTCACATTTTTCCGTAACTCTAACCCTAAAATCCCAACCCTAACCCTAACCCTAAAACCCCCAACCCTAATCCTAACCCTAAAACCCCAATCCTAACCCTAAAACCCTAACCCTAACTCTAAAACCCTAACCCTAATCTTAAAACCCTAACCCTAACCCTAACTTAACCCTAAAACCCTAACCCTAACCCTAACTCTAAAACTCTATCCCTAACCCTGACCCTAAAACCCTAACCCTAACTCTAAAACCTGAACCCTAACCCTAACCCTAAAACCCTAAAGCTAAAACCAGTACAAACACATGAACGATGTCATAAATAACAGTGACAAACGAAATATATACCACCGATAGTTGTTGTTGACAAACAACGGCAGTAATTTTATTCAAGGGAAAAGATCCAAAAATAGGCAATTTCGAAAACACTAAAACAAAACGAAAATACTTCCACAAACAAAATAAACTGAAAAAATTTTTTAAATAACTAATAACTGAATTGATTAAACTATATACACGTGTATCTCAAATGTAAATATATCAGAAATAACAGTGACAAAGTAAATTTACACCCCTAGAACGTCTTGTTGACAAACCACAGCAGTAATTGTTTTTCCCTCAATAGATGTCATTGACTGGTTAAAATTACCAAAATGCAACAACTTTAACATGAAATAACTTCAAAAATAAAGAATTTTCTTAAAAACGCCAAGAGTAAATGATGTTTTAAATGACACATTCTACCAGTATACGAAATTTGAAAGTGTTTAGTTACAAAAAATTATTTTTTCTATGTGCCGGCCAAAAGGAAAAGATCCTGGGATGGTTATTTTTCTTTTGCCAAATAAACACACGTGCTATATATTTTTTTCCCTTCAGTTGTTTATTCCTCTTCTTATTTTATTATTTTAACTCATGTCCATTGTCTGGAAATCTTTTGTCACACATCTGTGACCTCTTCAGCAACACTTTTCATTTTTGCGTGTGTTCTTGCTCCACTTACTCCGTTCTGTTTGACGATGTGTCTCCTTATGTGCGCATGCTTTTGTGTCCTTGTTTGTGTGTGTGTGTGTGTGTGCACTCGCGTGTGTGTGTGTATGTGTGTGTGTGCTTGTGTGTGTGTCATAGTTTTTAACAGCATTGTGGCCTTCTCCTCAACCCCATCCTCTCTGTTGTGCTGCTGCTGTCCTGAGACCCCCCCTCCACAAAAAAAAAAAAACATGGTACAGTTCCTGTATTCCTCTGTGTACGAGTGTTCACCCACAGTGTTGCCATTGTGGTGGTTGTTTTTGTTATTGCCATTGTTGGCATTGCCACTTCTGCTGATGATGCTAGTTGTGTTGTTGATATTGTTATGGCCATCCATGAAGTTTCATGTGTGTGTGTATGAGTTCACTTCATATGTATCCATGCCCTTTATATAGTTTCTTTTTTTATTTTATCTATCTCTGTCTTACATTTATCACAGGTATGTGACAGATATATTTATATATTTATTTATTTATCTATTTATATGTTTATTTATTTACTTTTTATACATCTCTCTCTATTTCTCATAAATATCACAGGTAAGTGCTTATATGTCTATTGTGTGTGTATTACCTTGCATGTTTCTGTGTATTGTTTATGGGTTTTTCTTCTTTTTTCCTTTTTCCCTCTCTTTTCACATCCCCACAGTTTATAGTCATGTGGTGTAGTGTGGTGGTGGGTGTTACTGTTCCATTCGTGTTTTCTATTGAGGCTTGGTCTGTCTACTGTTATATTTGTAGCCTCTGTAATCTAAGTGTTGTGTCAGTTCTATGTGTTGAAATACTTTAACCTCTATGCTATTAATCGAGCCTCCATGTCCTGCCTGAGCATGTTGGTAGAGCACTGGTGAGCTTTTCTCTTCTTTGTGCTCTCACCAATGTTCACCTATACACTCTCCTATGTTGCGTGCAGTCTCTTCAATGTAGGTAGTTGTCATGTTTCTGCACCGTCTCTCAGTACATCGTAAGCTATACACTTCATTCCTAATCTTACAAGTTAACTGTAAGAACAACTATAACCACCACGATGGCAACACCATGGGCGAACACACATACACAGAGGAATACAGGAACTGTACCATATTTTTCGGGTCTCAGGACAGCAGCAGCACAATGGAATGAAAGGATAGGGCTGAGGGTAAGGCCACACTGCTAGTAAAAACTATGACACACACACAAGCATACACACACAAGGACAAAAATGCATGCGCACATAAGGATACACATCTTAGAAGAACAGAATGGAGTAAGTGAAGCAAGAACACATACGAAAACGAAAAGTGTCACTGAGAAGTGTGACGAAAGATTTCTGGACAACACGTAAATGCAAGTGTTGATTAAATAAATTATTTAAACCACAATCCGATGCTTTCCTATTGTTTTTGATGTTGTTCACATGCCTATTTCATTTGCTATCTCAACAACATCTTTTGCTACACTATCCCACTACATATACATTTATACATACATACACACACACACACACACACACACACACACACACACACACACACACACACACACACACATACATTTATATAAGATAAGGTACAATGGTCATTACATATTTTTCCTTTATTACAGTAAATTTTTCTCACAGCAGTTTCCACTAGTCATTATGTCATTATAGGTACCTTACTGATAGGTTTACTCAATTGATCTATGGATCAGTTGCGAAAAATAGTAATGGTTGGTAGCAAGTGTAATAGTAGTAATAGTAATGGTGGTAGCGAGTGGACCAGAGCCAGCAATAGGAAGAGTGATGCTAAACTTCATGCAAACAATGGTCAAGATGGTATGACTAATACTAGAAACAAAGACATTGAAAACTATGGAAAGAAAGTAAACCTTAATGTGAATAGTAAAACAAATGGAGAGAGCAATATAAATAGAAATAATACTAAGAATGACAACAACAACAGTAACAATAGTGATGATGATGATAACAATAATAACAATGATAATGATGGTAATAATAGTAATGATAGTAATAATAGTAATAATAATGGTGACTAACTGGACTCGTGAAAAATTCACGGGAAGCATAAAAAGTGTAAGCATCTGTAAATTGGGTGCTGGTGCCATGAGAAATGTTTGTATATTGTGACACTTACAGAACATAGAAAAAAAGTGTAAAACTGATAACTATATAATCCAACCAAAATGTCTCAGTTATGCAAATGTAAACAGAATTACTATTTAACCTTAAAATACATTGTACATATTTAAAGAACCTTCTTGGTTAAGTGGTACAGAATGTTCTTCTGGTATTCTTTTATTTGTTTTAGTCGTTTGACAGTTGCAAAACTGGAGCACCACCCTTTAGTTGAAGAAATCGACCCCTGGACTTATTCCCTGTAAGCCTGGTGCTTATTCTATCAGTCTCTTCTGCTGAACAGCTAAGTTATGGGGATGCAAACACACCAACATCGGTTGTCAAGCAATGATGGTGGGGAGACAAACACAGACAAAAACACACACACACATATATATATACAGGCATACTTCACCCTATATTGTTAATTGGTTCCAGGAGACACGACTTCAGTTGAATTAACTTGTCTCTAGGCTACGCTAGGCTGAATTTACTTGTCTATAGGCTAAACCTATTGATGACAGTGTTCTTCATCCCTGGGGCTTCAGATCTGATATGTGCTAAAATTATGTACAATTGTCAATACAGTTGTCTGACGCATCCCAAAAGATAATGCAATTGCTACCACTTTTTTACCTTTTTCATGGCATTTTATCATATCCAGTTTATCTTCCAGTGTTATAGCATGACGCTTAGCACTTACACTACAAATTTTCTTATGAGACGGGGGGGGGGGGGGAACAAAAAAATAAAGTCACAAATGAATGGGAATGAGAAAGTAGCCAATAAACAGACATAAACAAATCTGAATTCAAAACAATCACAGGAATCATGAGTGGCAATAATGCCTAACAGTAGATATTGGAACTACAGCGCAATATGAACTCTGAAAGATCAATAAATAAGACAACACAGCTGATTTCAGGATTTCATTCACCAAGCTACACTACTTTATGGTGTGCATCTTAACATTTATTGTACGTATTTTAATATGATTTTATATGCTTTTATTCTTATTTATTGTACAGTAACATGATTTTAGGTGCTTTTAACTGTTTTCTAGTGATTTTACGATTCCAATACGGCAGACAGATGTAAAATCGAGTAAAATGACTTAACTTTATCACTATTTTTTCATATATTATTTTAAAAAACTGATGTATAATCAAGAACGACTTAAATTAAAATGAGGTATGCCTCTGTGTGTGTTTGTGTGTGTGTGTTTGTGTGTATATATATATATATATATGTGACGGGCTTCTTTCAGTTTCTGTCTACCAAATTCACTCACAAGGCTTTGGTCAGCTCGAGGCTATAGTAGAAGACACTCTTTAAAGTATAGAGTTAAATTTTGTGTAGCCACCTTTTTTGGCAACTTTTCTCACCAACCAATTTTGTAAGGGGTATTACCCATTTTTCTGGGCTCTTTCCACAGTTTATACCCTGTTCGAAATTTGCATTAGTTTTTGTATGAAAAAAAAAAAAGGAAGAGAGGCGTGCTTGTCTGAAGTTTGTAGAGAAAATGTTAAACGTTCCTGAAAAAAAAATATGGTCTTTCCCCCAACTAAAAGATATGAAGAGCTATGAAAGAAGGTGAATAAGTATTGGGGGTGGGGGAAAGAAGATAGAACTAACACTCAATCATTCTAGAAGTCCCAGAATAAAAACGCAAACACCTGAAAGACTTTCTCTCTATTCATTACTAAATGTCTTACCCACTTCTTCATTGTTAAAAGTAAAGAAGCTAGAAAAGGTCAATCGTATTTCAGTCTAATAGTCATTGTAAATGACTGAGGCTTTCTTTTCTCTGTCTCTATTGCTTCACTCCTTTTCTCTACAGTTAAGAGAGTGAAGTAGCATGGCTCAGTGGCAAGGGGTATTCAGCCCATGATTGTAAAGTCATGAGTACAATTTTCCCTGTGGCGCACTGTGTTCTTGAGTAAGGTTCTCTACTTCACCTTGCTGCAGTCCACTCAGCTAGCAAAAATGAGTTGTAGCTGTAATTCAAAGGGGCCAGCTTTGTCACATTCTGTGTGAGGCTGAATCTTCCACTACCTTATGGTATGCATGTCTGTGGAGTACTCAGCCACTTGTGAGTTAATTTTATGAGCAGACTGTTCTGTTGATCAGATAAACAGGAACCTTGCTGCAATAACCGAGAGAGTGCCATTTTTTAAAAAGAGTGAAGAAAAAGGAAATGTTCCATATCATCAGGCAAAAATGTTACGTGTTTAGTATAAGCAGTGGAAGCTAAGATGAAATAATTGCTATTCTGTTGTGTATTTGCCCTTGACTCATGCTCAGTTTGATAACAACAGCCTACACATCGGTGTTTATCTGGAGGTTTTGCCTCCAGATCTGTGAGACCCACAAATGCTGCTGTTAGAACCAGATTAACATGCATAGTGACCCTAACAGCTAAAAAGATTTTCCTGCTCCTATATAGGCTCTTTTCTCATTTTCTTCCAACCACTTGAAGGTTTATCTTGCTCCAGTCCATTCAGCTGACCAAAATGAGTTGTAGCTGTAATTCAAAGGGCCCAGTCTTATCATATTCTGTGTGAGGCTGACTCTCCCTGAGAACTACATTAAGGGTATGTATGTCTGTGGTGTACTCAGACACTTGCGAGTTAATTTTATCCTCGTGTGGTAATGAAAAGTGAAAGTGACATCCAATATTTACTGTGGTTGTCTTTGATTTAACAATATGTCTGTATCTATGTATCAACTTTCTTTTGATCTATGTATCTACTATCTCTCTCACTTAGTCTCTTTCTCTCTCACTTCCTCTGTGTCCCTTCTCCCACTTTTAATTTAACAATATGTGTATGTATCTATGTATCAACTTTTCTTGTGATGTGATAAACATTTAAAAACACAAAATGAGCGCCATCACCACTCACTATCTCTCTCACTCTCTCTTTTTCTCTCACTCTCTCTCTTTCTCTCTCACTCACTCTCTTTCTCTCTCACTCTCTCTTTCTCTCTCTCTCACTCTCTCTTTCTCTCACTCTCTCTTTCTCTCTCACTTTCTCTCTGTCCTCCTCTCTCCTGCTTTGCCACTCACTTCTTCCTTTGAGGTAAGTGTGACACACAAAGTAGGTACAGACATATAAAAACAAGTTGGCATATTAATATTATTGATAATAATGATAATAACAATGATAGGGATGATAACCATGCAGCTAGTAATAATGGGAAAGACAGAGTCAGTTGTAACTGTGGAGGAAGTAGAGAATGCCCTTTAAATAGATCATGTCTAGAAAAGAACATAGTCTATGAATGCACAGTTGTAAACTAGAACAAAATTTACAATTACATAGGATGTTGTGCCATAACATTTATGCTCTGCTCACTTACCAAGCTAATATGACAACTTAGGGATGAAAAGACAGAATATGAGTTAGAGCGGTCAATCCTAAGTTGAGCAAAACCTTATGAAATAGGAAGAAGTAGATATGAACTTTGCCTAGAGAAGTGCTCCAAATATTTACGTCAGAGAGTAACCTTATTAACTGTAGGCAGGAATTAGCAATATGCTATAAGCATTTCTATAATAAGTCCTGCAGCAGGTTCCCTAAATAAATTTAACTCTATAGTGAGAGACATTGGTTGGGACGGGTATGATGTCTAAAGGATAAATGTAAATTGCCTATTTTTATATACAGTAGCGAGTAAAAAAAGAGAACAATTAATATTTTTTTTTAATTTCAGAAAAGCTAGTAAATGTACAAATTTGCAATTGGTTTCATAAATACGGTTAACCATTAGCTAAATTCTGTGAAAAATCTAAGTTTGTACAATGGTCTTAATAAAAGTTAACAACACAAATACTAGTTTCGTCCAAATGTCTATTGTGCAAAATAAGAGAACGATCAAACCAAAAAATGCTTCAATTAACTCAAAACCATAATAATGATTAAAAGAAATATGAACTTAATACAGTTAGTATGATGTTTGTAGACCTTTGTTGGAGATTACCTCTGCTCATCGATTGCCACAGGACATAAGTTTCCTGCACAAGTCAGGTATTACTTTCTTCCACTCCTCTTCTAGTATCTCCCATAAATTTGTCGTAGTAGTTGGTGCCCTTTGTGTTACTTTGTTTCCAAGTATCTTCCAAAGGTTTTCAGTTGGATTTAAGTCTGGACTTTGTGTTGGCCACTTCATTACTTGGATATTTTGGTCACTAAAGATTTCCAGTGACATACTTTGCAGTATGACAAGGGGTGTTATCTTGCATGAAAATGCATGGTTGATTCAGAAATGCTCATAATGATGGGATCACAAGCTGTTTAACCAAATTCAAATAGATATTAGCATTAAGAGTCCCTTTAATCTGTACTAAAGGGCCAACTCCTTCAGAAGAAATCATTCCCCACACCATGATGCTTCCTCCCCCAAACTTGGCTGATTTCTTCAGGCACTTGGATTTTAGCCAATCTCCTGCGAAGTGCCTAACATACTGTCTACCATTTGAACCTACTAAATTAAATTTGATTTCATCACCAAAATGAACTTTTGACCAATTTTCATCCTTCCAGTTCACATGAGCTTCTGCATATGAAAGTCTTTCCAGTTTGTTCTTCTTGCTGATAGTAGGTTTCATTGCTGGGGAACAAATCTTTAATCCAAATTCTTTCAGATGACGAGATACTGTAAAGCGGCTCACTTCTGTACCATTATTTACTTTTATTTTCTTAGAAATTCCAGCTGCAGTCTCAAAAGGATCCTTCAATACATACTGTTTCATGGCTTGATCATCTTGCATGGTAGTTTCGGTGGTCTACCAGTTGCCTTTTGCAGTTCAAAACCTTTAGTTTCTTCATAGAGATTAAGAACACGTGAAACTACCCTCTTAGATCTCCTTGCATCTTGTGAAATAGTCGAGAGAGTCATTCCTGAAACTTTCATCCTGACAATTTCTTTTCGGAGGTTGGGAGTAACTTTAGTGTGGTGTGCCATGTTTGGAAGCTAGCACAATACTGAGATGGTAGTAATGTTGAGCCTTCAAATGTAAACAATGTTTGAAATTTCCAGAAATTTCTGAGGGAATCTAATTGTTCTCTTATTTTGCACATGAGACATTTGGATGAAACTAGTGTTAGTGTTATTACCTTTTATTAAGACCATTGTGCAAACTTAGATTTTTCAGAGAATTTAGCTAATGGTTTATCGTGTTTACAAAACCAATTATGAATGTATATGTTCACTAGCTTTTTGGACAGTTAAAAAGATACTAATTGTTCTCTTTTTTGGCTCACTAGTGTATATGCATATGTTTTTTATTTTGTTAAGTTTTAAATTCTTTTATTTAAATTTCATTTTATTTTTTCATTGCCTTTATGGGATCTAGTTTTTTCATTTGCAAAATATGCATTTTTTAAAAGACAGTAAAAAATCTGAAAATTGGCTATAATAATGTAACTTTCCAGTTTCGTTGCTTTGAAGTTATGATGTTGTGGAGAAGAAAATTGGAGAAAAAAGTTATAGGGGATTAAAAATCGGAAAAACTGTATATTTTTAGTCAATAGTGAGACAGAAATTTTCTGTGTTTAGCGGAGCAGTGTCAACTTTAAGGCTGTACCCTGTGAAATTTAGAGTTTAGCATCGGACTTGTTCATTGTAGGTTTCTAAATAAACAGAAATACCTAATAAAATCAACATGTATCATCTTACTGTTTCTTTTGTCTCCTCATTGATTGTATGGTTTCATTATTCTTTAAAATTTGTTATATTAATGTACTTGTCTGCATGTGTTTACTTTATGCATATTTCAGTATTATGTGCACCTGTCATGTATTTGTGTACATCATTAATATATAAGTGCATATTGATGTATGTATTCATATATAAGTTTATATGTACATTTATGCATTCATGTGTGTGTGTGTGTGTATGAAGGGGGCGTCTGTCTCCAAAACTCCAAAGTTGAGTAAAGTTTTCATGCTTGGATTTGTAAACTATGATAAGAATAACACTGGTCAACAAAGAATTTGTCCCAAGGAAAAGAATACCTGTATCTTATACATTTTTGCATGTGGAATTCAAAAATAATGTCGAATTATTTGTATCTCCTACAGTTCCTCTGTTCCATGATATACCTCTCAGTTCCTGTTATGTGGCTAAATTTCAGTTAAGCTGTTGAAATGTGACGCTAATGGTTTAAGAAATACTCCTAATTTAAATTTTTATCAACAGAATTAACCTAGTGAAATCATAAATCCAGCTATCTGAGTCAATGAGTCCCAAAAATATATGAAATAAAAAATATGTAAAAATACTAACACACAGAAGCACAGTAAAATATGTAATATACTAACACACAAAAAAATTAAAACAAATCATGCAGATGAAAAGAATTTTCAGAATTAAGTGTGAAAAATCGACATAGACAACAGTGGCACAGACAACAGTGAACCACAACACAGCAAGTGGTTGTCATGTTAACAAGTTGCTAATGGCACTCTGTTGATTGGCTAAAATTACCCAAATTTCCAAATTTTAATGCCAAATAACATCAGATTCTTTAATTTACGAGATAAAGTAATTGGTTGATTATAATCAAAATTCAGAGTTGCATTGATACACCAAAATTGAAAGCAAAATTAAGTGGGGCTCATTTTGCGAATGAGAAAGACTAGATCCCCATTATTATTTATTCATCATCATCATCGTTTAACGTCCGCTTTCCATGCTAGCATGGGTTGGACGATTTGACTGGGGACTGGCGAAGCGGATGGCTACACCAGACTCCAATCTGATCTGGCAGAGTTTCTACAGCTGGATTCCTTTCCTAATGCCAACTACTCCAAGAGTGTAGTGGGTGCTTTTTACATGCCACTGGCAAGAGGGCCAGTCCGGTGGTACTGGCAACAGCCATGCTCAAATGGTGTTTTTTATGTGCTACCTGCACAAGAGTCAGCCAATGATTTGTTCACATGTCACTGGCACAAATGCCAGTAAGATGAAGCTGGAAACGATTGCGCTCAAATGGTGCTTTTTAAGTGCCACCGGCACGAGAGTGAGACCGCTGCTCTGGCAGTGATCCTGCTTGGATGGTGCTGTTAGCACTCCACTGGCACGGGTGCCAATCATCAAATTTGGTTCAGTTTCAATCTCACTTGGCCCAACAGGTCTTCGCAAGCTGAGTTTAGTGTCCAATGGAGGAAGGTTGGCATGGGTGCCAGTCATCAAATTTGGTTCAATTTTGATTTCGATTTCACTTGCCTCAGCAGGTCTTCGTAAGCAGGGTTTTGTGTCCAAAGAAGGAAAGGTATGCATAAGTGGGCTGGCTACACCCCTGGTAAAGGCCATGGGTTATGGTCTCACTTGCCTTGCCGGGTCTTCTCATGCACAGCATATTTCCACAGGTCTCGGTCACTAGTCATGTTGTATTTCCCTTGGGAGACTCGCAGAGATAACACGAGTTGTACAATTTAATTATTACATTTATTATTCAATTACATACAAAGAACTCATTCACCCAATGTTCGTTATGAATAAACAAGAATCATGTCCGCCATATCTATCAATGACATTTTACTATGACAGTCACACCAGACAACAACAATGAAACAATGAACTCAGACGAACCACTGTGACACACGGAACGTCAGACGAATCACATATCCGACAGTCCATATAACACCTCCCCACTGAAATTGATGCTACACAAGAAGTATCAACAGCAAAGTCTCTCTTGGGTTTTACGGGTTCTCTTGGACCATCTTGGGTTGTCTGGTCCATACTCCGGAAAGGGTAACATGATCTTGGGTCTGGTTTGTCATTGAGTTAGTGGCACAGTTTCCGAGATCTCCATCGGGTGATCTGTTACAAATTGAAATACAGTGTTTTCTGCATCACCAGGTTCATTGTCTTCCTCAGTTGTGTACCGCGGTCGCAGCTGTTCCCAGTGTCGTCTCCACATCGGGCCATGAGGTATGACCTTGACGTTAAAGCAGTGAGTACCCAATGACTTCTTAATGATTGCTGGTACCCATCGAGGATCTTTGTCTCAGCGAGGTCCATAGTATAGTGCATACACAGGATCTCCGGCCTTGTACTGCCTGATAACTTTAGCGACATCAGCCGAGCTTGGAGTCACCTGAGACTTATCTGCTTCCTTAGACTGTTTGCCTTGAGCAATGTGTGCTGGCGATGGCAGCAGAGAATCAATCCTTGTTCGTATCTGCCGGTGATTCAAAAGTTCACTTGGAGAGAATCCACAGGATGTCGGTGTTTTCCGGTACTGCATCAAGAATTCTTGAAGTGCTCGTGTCGGCGGAAGAGAAGACTTCCTCAGAGCTTGTTTGAAGGTCTGCACCAAACGTTCCGTTGCTCCGTTGGTAGCTGGGTGGTAAGGTGCCCCTGTCAGGTGTGTGATCCCGCGTTCTTTGCACCAGCTCTGGAACTCCTCAGACGTAAAAGTTGGTGCGTTATCGGTGACCAGTGTGTGAGGAAATCCGAAGTGCGCAAAGTCTTCCTCAAGCAGATTTAAAGTGGCTTTGGAGGACGTGGAGGAAGTAGGATGAATGCATGGGTACTTGGAATAAGCATCTGTGATCACCAGCCAATCTCTACCCATAAAATTTATTGCGTGGTCCAGGTGTAAGCGACTCCACGGCTTTTCTGGTAACATCCATGGGTGAACTGGAGGCTTAGATGGCTGCCTTTGATGTTCGTTGCACGAATCACATCGTCGACTGGCTATCTCTATGGCAGCATCGATACCAGGCCAATAAACAGTAGTTCTTGCTAGTTGTTTCATGCGTTCCATGCCAAAGTGTCCAAGATGCAGAAGATTGAGGATCTTTGGCTGCAAGCTATGTGGAATCACAACTCTAGATCCATGTATAAGGCATCCATGGCAGATACTAAGTGAGTTTGATAACTTACGGAACTTGTTGACTTCGTCATTGATCTCCATGTTCTTTGGTGGCCAGCCTTCACGGACATAGCGCATCACTGTAGATATCACTGGATCTTTCCCTGACTCTTGATGGAGGACGATAAGCATCCACAGGTTGGACTTGAATACTGAGAGCTTTGATGGCACACACCATGTCTATGTCTTCACCATTTTCCTTTCTGTCAAAGTCGTTGTCATCACCAAATGGCAAGCGACTGAGGGCATCAGCATTGCCATGATCTGCTGATTTTCGATATTCAATGGTGTAGTCAAACTGGTTCAGCCACAGGGCCCATCGTGCTAGTCTGTTAGCAGCGAGAAGTGGCGTTCCTTTCCTCGGACTGAATAGTGATGTCAGTGGCTTGTGGTCAGTCACGAGTACGAATTTACGACCGTACAAATACTGGTAAAACTTCTGCAAGCCAAATATGATAGCTAGGGCTTCCTTTTGAATTTGACTGTAGTTACACTGTGCAGAAGTAAGAGTCTTGGACATATTGGATATTGGGCGCTCACTTCCATCAGGATAGCGGTGAAACAGGACTGCTCCAATACCAACGTTTGATGCGTCGCAAGCCAATCCCAAAGTTTTGTTTGGATCGAAGTGTATCAGAACTTGACTCGATGAAAGTACATCTTTCAAGTGATCAAAAACTGACTGTTCCTCATCTCCCCACTTCCAAATAGTTGACTTTTTCATAAGGCAATAGAGTGGCTCTGCTATACTGGCTAGGTTTGGGATAAACTTTCCATAAAACTGAACTGAACCCAAGAAAGATTTCAAGCTTGATTCGTTCGTTGGAGATGGCATCTTTAAGACTGCTTCGACCTTGGATCCCTTCGTGATCTCTTCAGCCGACAAAATGTGTCCAAGGTATTCTACACTGGGTAGTGCAAACTGGCACTTTTCACGGCGACATCTGAGTCCATTGTCGCTTAGACGTGTGAGCAGACACTTTAGGTTGTTTAGGTGACTGTTTGCATCTTTCCCACTGACGAGCATGTCATCCTGGAAGACGGCCACTCCAGGTAGATCATGGGTCAGGTTTTCCATGATCTCCTGAAAGTAACCAGGTGCTGACTTGATTCCGAAAGGGAGTCGTTGTTGCAGGAGTACTCCACGGTGAGTGCTGAGTACAAGTCTGCGTTGACTCTCTGGAGCCAGCTTGATCTGATTATAGGCATCAGCAAGGTCAATCTTTGTATATCCGAATCCACCTCCAAGTTTCTGCATCAGTTCAGCAGGGAGTGGCATTGGATGACTGTGATCAGCAAGTTGGTCATTAATTCCCACAGAGTAGTCACCACAGGTTGCTTGAAGTGTGTGCTTTACGAATCGGTACCACTGGCGTTCCGTATTCGTTGAACTGAACTGGCTTCCATATTCCCTTGGCGATGCCTTCTTTGTAACTTTTGGCCAGGTCATCACAAAGAGCAAATGGGACCGGACGTGCCTTGTGAAAGACTGGTGTTGCGTCCGATTTGAACTTCACTTCCAGTTCAAAGTTCTTGAGACATCCCAATTCTTGCTTGAAAAGATCTGGAAATTCATCACACATGTTGTGACAATCTTGCTGCAGGGAAACATAGGGCTCACTTGAGGTCTTTGGGTATATCCCTTCTGCACCTTCCCTCTTGGCTTGGTTGTCTATGCTTTTCAAACCTAGAGCAGTGTCCATGGAAATTCCCAGAGTCTGGATAGCATTCCGACCCAGCAAATTAAGATCAGAGATTTTGGTGACTATGTAAGGTATAAGATCCTGCTTACCAGTTGTTGGATCCTTGGTTTGGCCCATGAAAGTTCCCAGAACAGGCAGGTCGTGCTTGCTGGCAGATTCATAGCAATGCTTGACATCTTGCAGCTTTGGTCTTCCAAGTTGTTTCCAGACTGACAAGGAAACAAAATTGCCTGTAGTAGCAGTGTCCAATTCCATTGTGAACAGTCTGTTCTGGATTGTTACTGGCACAATCAAACTGTGAGTGTCTCGGGAAACTTCACCTAGGATCGCCTTGACCAGCTCACCTTTTGTAATTCTTTTCACGGGATTTTGTGAGTGGCCATTGCATTGCTGATGTTGTTTTTTCCTACACACAGCTTGCAAATGTCCCTTTTTGTCACAAAAATGACATTTGGTTTCTCTGAAAGGACAGTCTGTTGCTTTGTGGGCCTTTCCACATCGGTAGCATTTCTCCTGGTTTGTGGAATAAGACTGCTGATGTTTCTTTTGAGGACTCTTATTCTTGTTCTGTTGGACCTTGTAGACCTGCTTTGTTTTGGAACCGTAAACAGTTTCTTTTGCAACCTTTGCTGCGTCTTCAGTCTCGATGGCAACCTGGACAGCACGGGCAAAATCTAGTTCTGTGTCTTTTATCTTAAAAAGCGCCTTCAGAACCGCTTCATTATTGACTGAACATATGAATCTCTGTCTCAGAGCTTCATTCTGTGGGTTGGTGATCGCTGGAAAATCACAGGTAGCTGCATCCTGACGTATACGTGCTGCCAGCTCCTGGAGAGTTTCACCTGGCTTCCGCTGCATATCACTCCAAAACTTGAAACGCTCTCTCACAATGAAAAGTTTAGGGTTGAACTGTTCCTTCATGAAGTCAACGATTTCGTCCATTATCAAGTTGTTGATATCTTTAGGAGGATTTTGTTGGGTAGCCAGATTAGCAAGTTGCTTGTAAACAGTAGTGGTCTGATTGGTCAGGAACACTTGTGCCATGCTTTGTTCAGGTACAGCATTAGCAGCCACAAACGTACGGAATTTTGACCAGTAATCAGGCCATAGTTCTGTCGTAGAATCAAATGCAGCAAATGGTGGAATCAACACTGTTGTCGAAGCAGCTGAAAAATAGCCACTGGGATCGCCTTCAACTTGTCGAGCACCAAACAGTTTTGACAGAGTGTCCATATCTCTCTGATGTTGCATTTGCTTGTCCATTTGTTCCCTAAACAATTTAATAAGTTCTACTGTCTGTTTTTCAGCCATTGTTATTACGATGAATAATTTTACGGTAAAGTAAGCATGTATCCTACCGGCGACGCCAATAAACTCTGTTATATTTCCCTCGGGAGACTCGCAGAGAAAACACAACGAGTTGTACAATTTAATTATTACATTTATTATTCAATTACATACAAAGAACGCACTCACCCAATGTTCGTTATGAATAAACAAGAATCATGTCTGCCATATCTATCAATGACATTTTACTACGACAGTCACACAAGACAACAACAATGAAACAATGAACTCAGACGAACCACAATGATACACGGAACATCAGACGAATAACATATCCAACAGTCCATATAACAAATCATTACCTCAGTGAGGCCTAATGTTCAAAAGGTCGTGCTTCACCACCTCATCCCAGGTCTTCCTGGGTCTACCTCTTCCACAGGTACTCTCAACTGCTAGGCTGTGGCACTTTTTCACACAGCTATCCTCATCCATTCTTGCCAAATGACCATACCAGTGCAATTGTCCCTCTTGCACACCACAACTGATGCTTCTTAGGTCCAAATTTTCTCTCAAGGTACTTATATTCAGTCGAGTATGCACACTGACATTACACATCTATCGGAGCATACTGGCTTCATTCCTTGCGAGCTTATGCATGTCCTCAGCAGTCACGGCCCATGTTTCACTGCCATGTAGCATGGCTGTTCATACACATGTGTCATACAGTCTGCCTTTTACTCTGAGTGAGAGGCCCTTTGTCACCAGCAGCGGTAAGAGCTCTCTGAACTTTGCCCAGGCTATTCTTATTCTAGTAGCTACACTTTCAGCACACCCTCCCCCGCTACTAACTTGGTCACCTAGATAGCAGAAGCTATCAACTACTTGTAGTTTTTCTCCCTGGAATGTGGCAAAGGTTGTTTTCTGCACATTTTCAGTGTTTATTGCTCCTGAGCATCTGCCACATACAAAAACTATCTTGCTAGTTAGCCTTCCTTTGATATTACTGCACCTCTTATATGTTCATAGCTTACACTGGGTACATCTTATGGAGTTTCTAGCTACGCCTTTTCTACAGTTCGAGCAGGGCCATCTACCTGAGATTATTATTATTATTTTTATTAGTGTTATTATAATTAATATTGTTGTTGCTATTGTAATTATTGTTGTTTATTATTATTATTGAGAGAGTAGTGTATGGTATCAAAGTGATACTGGAGTAAAAATATATGAAACCCAATATACCCATCTGATAAGGGTACACCAGGCACATGCATTGTAACTATACATGCATGATATGGTGACTCCATATCAAGATAAACAGTGTATGACCTTGCAGGTAAGGCTCAGTTAGAATTTTCTGCAGGTCGAGTAGCCCATCCTACTCAAAAGGTCTCTGAATAAGGGTTGTTTAAGGATGTTGAATGAAACACCCATGTTTTCAGAGGCTAATTATTCAAAGCTCAACACATGGCTATGATGCTCCCCCACTACTTCTGCTTGTGATCAGAGATGCACATATTGTCAGCCACCAACGGACATGCTCAACTGACAAGCAAATCATCAAAAGCACAAAATCCTTATTATTATCATTATTATTATTTTAGTATGATCTTTATTTTGTAAAATTCTTTTAATTTTTAGTTTGCTTTAATATTAAATTCATAAACTTTAATCTTAGTTTAAATTTTAATCCTTAATTTATTTAATGGTTTGCATTTTTAAAACTCTTTGAACGAGTTGTAAAAATTAACACTTCCTTCTACAAGCCTAGATTCGAAACCGAATCTAAGAGGTTAATTTGAAATTACATCTGGCCTTCAATATTATTTGACTTTAAATAATTCAATCTCATATCTCTCCATGTATCTTTTTATTTCATATCCTAGCTAACCAAAGCTTTCTCAACCTCTACATCATAATATGATTATTACTGATATTTCATTCATTTTCTAATACAATTCCCCTACTATACATGATAGTACTAATGACCAAATATTACAGACTGAAGTTGACCATGTGTGTAAATGGCCCATATCAAATTTCAACACATATGGAGAATATCTAACTTAAAAACTATGCAAATATGTTCATGTATGCAAATATGTTCATATATGTAAAAACTATGCAAATATGTGTTGACCTGATCACAAACACTAATGTCCTATCCCTTGTCTGTCTTTTTCTCAAATTTCAGCCATCCTATCCTGTTCCTTATAGCTATTTGTTCTATTCCTTCCTCTCTTCTTTCCTTTCCTCCTCTTCACCTTATTGTAACTTGCTTTCCCTTTCCTCTTTATCTCTATTCAACTTGCTTCTTTCTTTCTCTTTTCCTCCCACCTCCATGCATGTACCATTCCTTCAGCAGTCAGCTTTGTTATCACTAGAAATGACTCTGACAAAAGTAACATTAATTTTTCTCAATTGATCCAAAGACCAATTGAGCAAACCTATCAGTAACGTATCTATAAGGATTACTGGAAACAGCTGTAAGCCAAATTTACTGTAATAAAGAAAAAATATGTAATGTCTTATATATCACTCTGTGTAAAAACTAGTTTGGCTGGAGCGCAACCAACGTGCTGTCACAAACACCTTCAGGCAGCCTTACCACTTCAAGACCACATGGAAACATCCCAGATCTAGACTATGCCATCACAAGACAATGTGATCTCAAAGATGTTCTGATCACTTGTTCTATGCTGTCAGCTGAGGACTGTTGGACTGACCACCGTCTGGTTGTTACGTGGATAAGATGGATTCCACTGAAAAACATTCCTCAACACCCTGTCAGAACGGAACTGTCACGTCCTCCTTCCCATATTGAATTCATGACCGCTTTCAGTCAAATGAAACATAGCAAAGCTCCCGGACCCGACAACATTCCCTTTGAACTCCTCAGAGCGGGTGAACCTGCTCTTCAGACAAGACTCTTCATGCTGATTTTGCAGATCTGGGAGAAGAAACAGATTCCTCAAGATCTCAAAGATGCAGTCATTGTCACCATCTTCAAGAAAGGGGAGAGGAGCCTTTGTGGTAACTATCGTGGCATCTCTCTGCTATCAATTGCAGGGAAGATCATCGCTCGAATCTTGTTACATCTCCAACTAGTAGCTGAGTCACAGTGTGGTTTCAGAAGGTGAAGAGGAACCGTCGACATGATCTTTTGTGCACGTCAGATCCAGGAGAAGATCCGGGAGCAGCAGAAACCTGTCTTTTACCTCTTCTACGACTTGGAAAAAGCTTTCGACAGTGTCCCAAGAGAGGTCATGTGGGATATCCTGCATCGTTACGGTTGTCCTGGAGGCTTCATTTCGCTGATCAAGGGTTTCCATGATGACATGAGGGGAAGATTCTTTTATCAGACTGACATCTCTGAAGAATTCAAGACCACCTGTGGCCTGAAGCAGGGATATGTTCTTGCTCCAACTCTGTTTTCTCTCTGCATCGCTGCCATGTTCTCCGAAATTCGAACAGATAACTCCGGAGTGGAACTCTGATGTAGATTTGATGGCAGACTTTTCAACATCTTGCGTTTCCGATCAAGACATCACTGTTGAGAGCACAAGATTACTGAGCTTCAATATGCTGATGATAACGCAGAAGACCTCCAAACCTCAACAAACAACTTCAGTAGAACTTATCAAACCTTCGGCCTGAAAGTGAACATCGCCAAAACCAAAGTGCTCGCTCAACCAGCTCCTCGTACCAACCTTGACAACCCCAACATCACCATCAATAACCAATTAATTGAGGTTGTCGAGGATTTCTGCTATCTTGGAAGTTTTCTGTCACCAACTGCAGGATCTGGTAAGGATATTGAACATCGCATCCAATCAGGTCATGCCTCTCTTGGTCGTCTCAAAACCAGGGTCTTTTGCAACAAGGATCTGACATTCAAAACGAAGCTCATGGTCTATCAGGCTGTTATTGTATCAACACTGCTGTACAGGTGTGAAACCTGGACTGTTTACTGTAAGGACATGAAGAAACTAGAGCGCTTCCATCAATCCAAACTTCCCTCTATCCTGAACATCAACTGGGAAGCTTGCATCACTAACAACTCTGTGCTTGAAAGATCAGGTCTCCTGAGCATCGAAGCCTTGTTCATTGAACATCGTCTCCGATGGTCAGGTCACGTCCGTTGGATGAATGAACATTGCCTGCCCAAGATCAGTCTCTCCGGTGAACCGTCTAAAGGAAAACGTCTTCGTGGAGCCCCCTTGAGGTGGTACAAGGACCAACTCAAATCAACCCTGAAAAGCGTCAACATCGACCCCGCACACTGGGAAGATATCTCGGCAAACAGACCCTTCTGGAGACACCATCAAAACGGGTTCAGCGGACTTCAAGAAAGCCCAAGTCGCAAGAGCTGAACTCAAGAGACGGGAGAGAAAGCAGCGCCTTCTTTTTCCCAAACCAGCCCCTTCTATCCCTTGTCCGCAATGTCCCCGTATGTTTCATGTAATCCTTGGATTGCGGAGCCATCAGCGGTTCAAACACCCAGGAAAATGAATTGGATTGCAAGCTTGGAAACACGAGATGCAGCCAACTACTACTACTAGTAGTTGTGTAAACCTGCATAACTTCTGAAGTTCACAACTGATTTTCTCCAAACTGGGAACTTACATTACTTATGTTCCAGAGATTGTGTTACACTCTTGAAATTTTTCACATAATGAATATGGGGCGCCTGGGGCAGAAAACTCCCTTTCTTGGGTAAAAAATATGAATGTTCGCATAACTTGGTTGCTTCATTAGTTGAAGGGACATTACTCTTGATGATGTACTTATGTTAATTTCTCTACCTATCTCTCTCTCTCTCTCTCTCTCTCTCTCTCTCTCTCTCTCTATATATATATATATATATATATATATATATATATATATATATATATAGCAAAGTTTATTTGCCAACAGAATGTGGCGGTCCTATAAAGGTCAATGTTACTGTTGTTTAAGCCCCTGGAAAACATCTTTTCCAGTTGGATATCAACACACAGTCTGTGTCCATTTGGTGTTTGCAAGGGAGGTTATTGCTCCCATCTCCAGCCTTATGTGATACTCACAGACCATGGTTTCTGGGTGTTTACGCATCCTCAGTGTGAGATAATCGGTGGCTGTTGATGAAAGCTTTCTCCACTCACAAACATTATATATTCTTTAAGCGACACACGGTCTCTGATCTCATATACAGAAAAATAACTTGCTTTAAATCTCTCAGCAAGAGGTATACAGAAACAATACTGAATAAACACCCAAAAACCAAGGCGACGAGCTGGCAGAAACGTTAGCATGCCGGGCGAAATGCTTAGCGGTATGTCGTCTGCCGCTACGTTCTGAGTTTAAATTCTGCCGAGGTCGACTTTGCCTTTCATCCTTTCGGGGTCGATTAAATAAGTACCAGTTACGCACTGGGGTCGATATAATCAACTTAATCCATTTGTCTGTCCTTGTTTGTCCCCTCTGTGTGTAGCCCCTTGTGGGCAGTAAAGAAATAAGAAACCATGGTCTGTTAGTATCACGTAAGGCTGGAAATGGGAGTGATGACCTCCCTTACAAACACTATATGTCTTCTACTATACCCTTGGACTGACCAAAGTCATGTCAGTGGATTTGGTTGACGGAAACTGATCGAAGTATGTCCTATACATATGCATTGTGTGTGTGTATTTGTGTCTGTGTTTGTCTTCCCCACCATTGCTTAGAAACTGAAGTTGGTGTGTTTATGTCTCTGTAACTTAGCAGTTTGGCAGAAAATACCGATAGAATAAGCACCAGGCTTACACAGAATAAGTCCAGGGGTCGATCTCTTCAACTAAAAGGCGGTGCTCCAGCATGGCCACTCACAAATGACTGAAACAAGCAACAGAGTAAAAGAGCAATATATATATATATTTCGTTTTTGGATTTGGCTTGCAAAATTCTTTATGTGAGTTCGTGTGTTGAAATATTCTGTTGTGTCTGGGGAGTCATTTTCTTTTAGTGCCTTATAATTTAACGCCCTCACCAGTAAAATTTCCACTCATTTCCTTCTTTATTTTACTAAAATTTTTGTTGCGTCTTGCAACCTTTTCAATAGTTGTTGACTGTCCATTATTCACACTGCGTTCTTTTTGTTTGTTAGTGCGCATGTGTGTGGGTCAGTGTGTGTGTGTGTGCATACACATGTATGTATACATGTGTCTGTATGCATGTATGTGTGTGTGTGCATATGTATATATGTATGTGTGTACATTTGTATGTATGTATTTTACATATTCATGTGTTTGTGTGTTTTTATGTATGTGTGTGTGTGTGTGTGTGTTTGCATGTGTGTGTGTGTCTCCTTGTGTGTGCATGTCTGAATGTGTGTGTATGCGTGCGTGTGTGTATGGGTTTTTTCAAAGATCTGAAAAGTTGAAGTCACTCCTCGCACAGAGACAGCAAGTTATGCAGTGTCACTTAAGTCTGTACTCTCATCAACTGCAATTCAAAAATATTGTAATTCACTGCAGGCATTAATTGATTTTTAGCATTTGCTGATATTTCTTCAACCCACCATGTGACTATTCTCAGAAACAGGCTGATAGTTTCAGATAAAAGCTTTTTTTTCTGGACAAACAATATCCAACACTGCCAATAAGCAGTTTTTTAAAAAAATCACCACTCATAAAAGGTTTCATCTTTTCAGTGATGCGTTTTGAGACTTCAAAGCTGGCAATTGCATTTGCCACATTTTCGACTTCCCTGTTTTTAAAAAGTGACGTTTGTTTTCCAAAACTAGACTTCAACCACCCAACTTCCTCTTTCCTTGCTTGTCCAGTAAATGTCCTAAAATTTTTTCTTATGAATAAAATTAAAATTTTAATTTAAAATTTTACGTCTGAATAATTCAATTTTTTTAATGACAGACCTTTTATTGTATTCCACAGGTTCACTCCACTGCTAGGGTGTGACACTTTTTCACACAGCTATCCTCATCCATTCTCGCTACACAACCATACCAGCGCAATCGTCTTTCTTGCACACCACAACTGATGCTTCGTAAGTTCAACTTTTCTCTCAAGATATTAACACTCTGTCTAGTATGCACACTGACATTACACATCCATTGGAGCATACTGGCTTGCGAGCCTACGCATGTCCTCAGCAATCACGGCCCATGTTTCACTGCCATGAAGCATGGCTGTTCGTACACATGCATCATACAGTCTGCCTGTTACTCTAAGAGAGAGACCCTTTGTCACCAGCAGTGGTAAGAGCTCTCTGAACTTTTCCCAGGCTATTCTTATTCTAGCAGCTACGCTTTCAGCGCACCCACCCCCACAACTAATTTGGTCACCAAGATAGCGGAAGCTATCAACCACTTTTAGTTTTTCTCCCTGGAATGTGGCAGAAGTTGTTTTTTGCACATTCACAGTGTTTACAGCTCCTGAACATCTGCTACAAACGAAAACTAACTTCCTAGTTAACCTTCCTTTGATATTGCTGCACCTCTTATGTGTCCATAGCTTGCACTGGGTGCATCTTATAGAGTTTCTACCCACACCTTTTCTACAGATTGGGCAGGGCCATCTACCTGAAGGGGTTTGTGTTTTGTCTGCCTTCTTACTTATTATGACTTTGGTTTTAGATAGGTTGACTCTAAGGCCCTTTGATTCTAGTCCTTGCTTTCACACCTGAAACTTCTCCTCTAGTTCTGATAGTGACTCCGCAATTAGTGCAAGGTCATCAGCATAGAGGAGCTCCCAGGGGCATCCTGTCTTGAATTCCTCTGTTATAGCTTGGAGGACTATGATAAATAGGAGGGGGCTGAGGACAGAACCTTGGTGGACCCCTATCTCCACCCGGAATTCTTCACTGTATTCATTGCCAACCCTCATCTTACTGACAGCGTTTCTGTACATGGCTCACACAGCTCTCACTAACCATTCATCTATCCCTAGTTTCCTCATTGACCACCAATGAGAGATCGGGGGACCCTGTCGAAGGCTTTCTCCATGTCAACGAAAGCTAGGTACAGAGGTTTATCCTTGGCTAGGTATTTCTCCTGAAGCTGTCTTACCAGAAATATAGCATCAGTGGAGCTATGACCCTCTCCGTGACTTGCATTGCCTGATCTAAAAGCTTGATACCTCTGTAATTATTTGTATCTAAAGCGTCACCTTTACCTGTGTAGCAGTTGACTATGGTGCTGCTACACCAGTCATTGGGTATGACTCATTCGTGTATCACCTGGTTAATAATATGGGTGACTAGGCTATAGCCAACACTGTCAGATATTTTGAGCATCTCTGCAGTGATTCCTGATGGGCCGGGGGCTTTCCCTGTCTTCATACTCTTAATTGCTTTATTTACCATGGTACTGTCAACTCAGATAGCTAGTCCCTCTGTTGGGTCGACATTCGGCAGACTCTCTTTCTGCCATTCATTCTCTTTATTGAGCAATCTTTCGTAGTGGCGTCTCCAAACCACTTTCTTTGCAACCTCGTTTAGTGCAAGCGTACCATCATCCATGCGAACACATTTCTCTCCCACGACATCACGATTCTCTCTCACACACTGTCTTGCAACACGAAATATATATATATACATACATACATACATGAGGGGTTCATTAAAGATTTCCCCTGACCCACTTCCCAAGGACTGGGATAAATGAAACTTGGTATAATTATTAGTCCTTCTCTTCATAGTCACCAGAAATGGTGACACACCTCCCATCACTTTATGCAGCTGTTCAGACCTTGTTTGCAGAAGTCAGTAGGTTGCATCAGGAGCCAAGACTTTACCTTCGAAATAAGTTCATTATCATCTGAAGAGTGCTTCCCCCTCAAAAAAGACTTCATGGTTGGAAAGAAGTGGAAGTCAGATGGTGAGAGGTTGGGACAGTAAGAAGGATGAGGAAGGATTTTATAGCCACAGGAGTGTGCTTTCATTTGGGCAGCATGAGCATTGTGAACTAAGGCATTGTCTTGGAGGAGGCAGACTCCTTTGGTTAACATGCCATGCCTCTCTGCTTTGATAGTGTCCCACAATTTCTGCAGCAGAGAAGCATAATATGCACCATTAATTGTGGTGCCCTTTGCCAGAAAATCCATAATCACTACTCTGTGCTGGTCCCAAAAGACTGTGCATCATCTTGTCTTCTTTGGAGGTGGTGAGTCATCATGCTTCCATAGCTTCAACTAGACTTTAGTCTCAGGAGCATAGTGATGGACCCATGTTTCATCCTGTGTGATGAGTCTGCAGAAAATGTCCTCCTTGTTTTCTTGGCACATTGCCAAAAGAGCCTGGGAGCAACTGACTTGTTCCTGCTTCTGAAAGATGTGAGCATCTAGGGAATCCATCATACAGACAACTTCTGCTTGTGCAAAATGGTCATGAATGATTTTCTCCATGGACCATACACTTATCTTCATTTCTTGGGCTAGTTGCTGAATAGTTATGCATCGATCCTCCAAAATGGCAACTTCCACTTTATGGATGGTGTCATCATCAATGGTGGAATGAGGTCATCCAGGAATAGGAACAGTTTCCACTGATGTATGACTACATTTGAACTGGCGATGCCAGTGCTTGACTACATCATCACCATAAATTTCTTTCATCTCATCGAAAGTTTCTTTTGGTGTAGATCTTTTCAACTATAAGAACCTGATCATTGATCTGCATTCAACTGCCTCCATTACAACACTTTAGACCACTTAAGCAGTCGTAAAAGACAAATACAAGTGGAAAGTTGCAATTTACAATGCGATATGTAGAGACATGTATGACTATACCTGTACAAATTCTGTTTTCTGCAATAACTGAAGTGGGTCAGGGGAAATCTTTAATGAACACCCCTCATGTGTGTGTGTGTGTGTGTGTGTGTATATATATATATATATATATATATATATATATATATATATATATATATATATATATATATATATAGTTGATAAATGAAATGGAAGATGGATTTAGTATGAATCTTTATTCAGCATGACAATCATTTCAAACCCATCCTGCATCTGTCCAATAGGGGTAGGATATTGTGCATCTAGTTGCATTGCATCAATCAGTGCAGGCTATGTCACTTCAGGTGCTTGGTGTAGGACAAGATATCCCAGTTGATATACTGAATGTACTTTGATCAATATACTAATAGACATATACCCAAAGTCCAAGTATACACACACACACACACACACACATGTACATACATACATACATATATACACATACACATAAATGTATATACATATATAGAAATATATATGTTCTTTTTCTGCTGCTCTTCAATCACATACCACTCCATCATCCATTTCTACTGCATGCTCAATGACCTTGCTTGCACCAAGCACTACAAATTTGAATCACTTCACTCCTTCTTACGCAACATCACTACACCTTCCTTCACCCCAACAACACTTACTACTCCCACCCCACCCTACCTGCTCTCCCTACCCTTATCACTGAGAATCATCCACCTACTACCACCTTCATCTCCACATCTTCCCAGTCTACCATTGCTACCACCTTCCCCACCTGGATAAACATACAACATTTTGTGTGCTGTGTGTTCTTTTTCATAATGCTCCACCTGCACTTAGAAAACAAGATTGCTCCCCTGACCTGTGCTACTGACCATCTCACTGGATGCCAGCCCTTGGTTAATCTCATAAAGTTGATCAGTCTGCAAGTGCTTTCTACCATGTCCTAAATGGGTTAAACTTCCTTGGTGCCCCTACTAATTTAACATCTGAGCCAAACTCTCAGTCTTCCATTACCTCTGATACAGTGAGGACTACATTGTCTAATTGACTAACAAGGGTGGTGCAGTGGTTAAGTGATGTGCAGACTGCTACAGAGCTGAAGTTCTCCACCAACTTCAAGACACCTCATAATGAAAGCTTCCTCACCCTAAAACATACCCAGCTCCACCCTAATACACCTACTCTCCTCCAGTTGGTTGAATTTGTTCTCAACCTAAATTGCTTTTGTTTGTTGGTGAGTTTTACCAACAGGTTATAGGAGTGGCTATGGGAAGGAAAATGGATCTCAACTGCAAGGACCTGTTTGTTGGCTATGTTGAGGCCCAAATATTCTTACAGTTCACTGGTTTCACTCCTGTGCTATACAGTTGGTACTGGTGTGACTTCACTCTCCCATGAAAAACTTAACTTATTACCCTCTTTTGTTCAATTACTTCCACTCCACTCTTGAACTCTTTTGTTCTGTCTCTGACACCTCCATTAACTTCCTAGATGTTTCCATTAACCACTCCTCCCTCATTACTTCTATTTACTACAAGCCTATAGGCTTTTACTCCTACCACAACTTCTTCCACCTTACCCACACTAAACGGTTTATCCCTTACCCTCAGTTTCTCTGTCTCATTCAGCTCTTTAGTGACAACTATCACTTCAAGATATAGTCCCAGTTTATTGCCCACCACTTCACCCACCAAAGATACCCACTCCACTGTAATCCATGCTGCCCTCACCTGTGCTTGGTCTGTTGACCACACATCAGCCCTCTTTAGCTGTGTCCATTCCACTCTTATTCACCTTCCCTTTCCCCTCACCTACTGTCCCTCCAGACTATCCCACCAATGCACTATTTTAAGTGCTTTCTGTAAACTTCAATCCAATCCCACCACTTCCACATTTTCTCTTCCTTCAAACATGCCCATAACCTATATGACTTACTGCTCCATAGCTCTTTTTCCACTCCTGGCTCAGCAGTTTAAATTTCCAACCCCTTTTTATTTAATCTTACTTTCTTTTATTTCACACATACCACCCACCTCTTACATTCCCACAATCACCTTATACACACTTACACCACACCCATTAAGAAAAAAACCCAAGACCATAGACACCAACATGTTTAAACAGTATACGTATACACTTGCTGTCACACATACAAGAGTGGGCTGAAAAGTTCATAGGCCGACTAGGAAGGAGTGATGTTAGAGGTGTTAAATTTTGCATACATTAATTTCAACTCTTCTTATTAATGACTGCATTGTTTTTTTCCAGGTAAACTAACATATGAATGTTTAAAGAAAACTTAAGAAGTAACTGGTAGCAACTTCTCTTGAAAATGGACAAAATTTGGTATAGTGCTGTTATCAAGTACATGCAGAAAAAGGGTTTATCTTTTCTGCATGTTTGCTATATTAGATAACACTCCAGCGACATGGTTGCTATATTAGATAACACTCTAGTTTTATCAACAGTGCCAAATTAGGCTGCTGAATTTAGGAGGGGAATGGAGAGTCTTGAAGATGACCCAAGGTCTCAAAATCTTGTAACTGCCACCACCAAGGGAAACATTGATTACATTCACCACATGGCAATAGATGACAGGTGATTGACTATAAATAAAATAGCCAATGCTATTAGCATAACCTGTAAGAGAGTTGGGATGTTCTGTGCAATAAACTTGGCATGATGAAGGTTTCTACTTGGTGGCACAACGTCTTCTGATATCATGGGCTTCTTCAAGGAGACATTAGCTACTCACTGATGCCAACTTGTCCTTCGCTCAGTTCAATTTCCTCATGGCAAAGCTGAAGCCATGCTGGTGATGTTTGTTCCCACCAGGATGACTCTTTTGAAAGGTATAGTTCTCACTAACGTCATTAACAGAGCTCTTTCCAAGTAGCAATTTGATACTGGTTTCAGTTTGCCAAATTGCCAATAGAAAGCAGTGCCTGTATATTTCATGTGACAAACCTGAGTAACTATGTTTATAACTTTTATGACCATGATGTGGAACATCTTGGGCAGCATGATTTCCTGTGAAGGAATGAGCTGAATAAACAATTTTTAGGCCACTTTGTTTTAGCTCTTCCTCTTTCACAGTGAGCAGCAGTCTCTAAATAAACAGCTCAGTTGTACAGGTGTCTATTGAGGATAACTTCCACTCAATTCCAGATGCCAATGATCATTATGCTGTACTACTGATATGTAGTACAGAGTAATGTTAATATCCAGAACTGCTATCAACCCTGTACTGTTGATATGCAGTAATGCTAATTATGCAGAGCTGCTATTAACCCTGATGTGCCAACAGCACATTCAGATTTGCTCTTATCACCAAACTACATGGATCAAGTTCCACACTGTAGAATATACCTATACAATGAAACTTCATAGTGGTGTTGGAGTGCTTGCTTCCATGTGCCACTGTGAAGAAAACTGATTCAATGGTAAGGAATAATCAAGATGACCGACAATGCCTCCTTTCTACAAGAAATACAGTCAGCCAAAATCCATCACAAAGTTGACACTGATAGCTTGTTTTTCATTTAAAATGAACTCCCCCAACCAATTTACTACTTTACTCACTCACAAGGCAACAACTAATAAATGTTAGAGCATATTCAACAAGGCTGGCATACACACTGTATATCTGAAGTAGATTATTCTGAGACTTCATGTTGAGATTGTCAGGCTCAAAGCACCTAGTTACCATGTGTGGCTATAGGAAGACCTGACAAAAGTTTTGGTGGGGGAGAAGCAGTGTATTGATGAGGAACACTTACACACTAGACTGCTTTTTGGTCTGTCACATGTTGATTCAACAACTGAGACCTGTAAACACAAGGGTTGCAGCAGTTGGAAAATAGCAACATACTACTACTACCACACTGATGCATCACATCACTCTTGAAATATATATCATGCTCATATTTACACACACACACACACACACACACATACGACAGGGTTCTGAACAGCTTCTATTTACCAAGTTTCAACTAACATGACATTGGTTCACATGACATTGGTGAGCCCAAGGCCATAGTAGAAGACACTTGTTCAAGATATTACACAATGGGACTGTAGTTGAAAGCACGTAGTTGAAAGCACATAGTTGCAATTTAATGTCCACTTTTCCATGCTTGCGTGGAACAAACACAACGTGGTGAAGCAGATTCCTACAGGCACATGTCTTCACCTGTTTCCAAGTAAGGTAATATTTCTCCATTGCAGAACATGCTTTTCACAGAAGATTGGAAATGAACAACACTACTTATGAGATGGCAATTCTTGTTTAAAACTATAGTGCAATATTGCAATATTCTTTGTAAGCCTAGTACTTATTCCATCAGTTTCTTTTGCCAAATCGCTAAGTTACGGGGACATAAACACACTAGCATCGGTTGTCAAGCAATGGAGGGGGAGGGGACAAATATAGACACATACATACATACACACATATATATATACTGCGTCATCCCATAAATGATGTTGTTTTTTTAAACTTTATTTATTTTTCAAAATTAAGATAAACAAAGTTCCTTTTTAATCTAAAATATATTCTCCTTCATTTTCTACAATGCTCTTCCATCTATCTGGTAGAATTGCAAGGCCCCTTTTCCAAAATTCACTTGTCTGTGATGAAAAATACAACTCCAATACTGTTCTGACCTCATCTTCAGAATTCATATTTTTTCGTCCAAATGATTTTGAAGACTGTGGAATAAATGATAATCAGATGGGGCAATGTTCGGCAAATATGGTGGGTGGGGCATAGTTTTCCATTCAGACTGATCTAGCTTTTGAAATATCAATGCCCACTGTATGTGGCTGAGCATTATCCTGATGGAAGAACACCTTTTGTCTTGAAAGCAAAGATGATCATTTTTCTTCTAGTGCTGATTTAAACGACTGGTTGAATGACCAAATCCAAGCTTCTCCACTTGTTTCTCAACAGTTACACTTCCACCAGGGTTTGCAGGACATCCTTGTCAAGCTCTTCAGATCTTCCAGGATGAGGCTCATCTTGTAGGCTGTAGTTTCTGGCTTGGAATTTCTGGTACCACCATTGACACTGGCTTATGCTTATTGTCCGATCCTCATATACAACATTAATACTCCTCACACTTTCTGTTGCTTTTATTGAACTCATAAAGTAAAATATGCCGAATATGCTCCTTTGTCGCTTCCATAATAGCTTTGAAAAAATAACTTTTAAAATTGAACTGCACTCTTCAAAACTTGCATTAAGATTAAGGAAAAGGTAAAATTACTACCTACTTTTATAATAAGTTGATGCAGGTAGTTTATCTCATCCCCCTCTGACTTTTAGTTCATGCAATTGAAAAAACCCGCATTATTTATGGAATGACCAATATGTATGTGTATATATATATATATATATATATATATATATATATATATATATAAATATATATATATATATATATATTATATATATATATATATATAAATATATAATTTAGAGAAAAGAACCAAAGTTCATGAATTCATCCATGAAAATCGACAGTCACATATAGAAAAAATTAATAAGTAAATACACGATAAATAAGTATAATAAAATACAAAGTAAAAATCATAAAATAATAATAATAAAACGACTACATGTGTTTCATAACCAAGTTTTCAAATAGAGAATAAAATATATTCAAATCGATTAAATCAATCGAAAATCAATTCTATTAAAAAATATAACTAATCTTCAGGTTAAAATACAACAACAATAATAAAAGGAATGTATATATCAACCAACAATAAATAACAAATGAATGTATATAAAAATACTTATGTTAAGAAAGAAAAATGTTAAACAATATTATTAAAAATAAATTTAATACTAATCTTATCGAAAATTATATACGTGACATTATTAACTTTACGTTTATTAGAATATAAACTAACAGAAATATTAAATGCAAATCTTATCTTAATGAATCTTTCGTTTAAAATACAATTTAAACGAAGTTTTAGGTTAAACTAAAATTATAAATGTAATATAAATAACTTTAATTTTAATATAAACTAACAAAATATTAATTTATATAAAAATAATATCACCATTAAATAAAATAAAAGAAAAAAACATTTAACAAAATCATTGAAAAGAAATGCAAAATTTATCTAATCGAATCTTTAGTTTAAATAAAATTTTAAATGTTGTACTATTAACTTAATCTTAATTAGAATATTAACTAATAATCAAAGAAATTATATAAAAAAACTACTTATTTATCCCATAAATCAAAAAGAAATATTAAACAATATTATTGGAAATAAATGCAACGCTAATATAATCGGAGTTTTAGTTTAAACTAAAATGATAAATTTTATACTATTAACTTAGTGTTAAATAAGGTATCGGCTAACATCAAATATCAATTGAGTTGATATAGAAATACAATTTTTCCCAAACAATGAGAGAAAATTAGCTATATTTTTGAATAGAATTGATTTTCGATCGATTTAATCGATTTGAATATATTTTATTCTCTATTTGAAAACTTGGTTATGAAACACGTGTAGTCGTTTTATTATTATTATTTTATGATTTTTACTTTGTATTTTATTATACTTATTTATCATGTATTTACTTATTAATTTTTTCTATATGTGACTGTGGATTTTCATGGATGAGTTCGTGAACTTTGGTTCTTTTCTCTAAATTATATATTTATATATTTTAGACTGTGAAACTTAATTTAATTTTAATTTTTGATAAATTGAATTTAATTGAGTTTTTACCTGTAAATTTAGATTATTATCCCTAATATCATTATCATATTATATATATATATATATATATATATATATATATATATATATACAGCCACTCCTACATATATATATATATATATATATATATATATATATATATGTAGGAGTGGCTGTGTGGTAAGTAGCTTGCTTACCAACCACATGGTTCTGGGTTCAGTCCCATTGCATGGCACTTTGGGCAAGTGTCTTCTACTACAGTCTTGGGCTGACCAAAACCTTGTGTGGATTTGGTAGACGGAAACTGAAAGAAGCCTGTCGTATGTATGTGTGTGTGTGTGTGTACATGTTGGTGTGTCTATATTTGTCCCTCCAACATTGCTTGACAACCGATGCTGGTGTGTTTACGTCCCCATAACTTAGTGGTTCAGCAAAAGTGACTGATAGAATAAGTACTAGATTTACAAAGAACAAGTCCTGGAGTCAGTTTACTCAACTAAAGGCAGTGCTCCAGTATGGCTGCAGTCAAATGACTGAAACAAGTAAAAGAATGTGGCTGTGTGGTAAGAAGTTTACTTCCCAACCTCATAGTTCCAAGTTCAGTTCCACTGCATGGCACCTTAGTGCCATGCAGTGGGACTGAATGACACTCTTGTATGACAGTGACGCTTATGTAGAACTATCACATGATGTCAAAATGAGTTGCTTCCCAACCACATGGTTCTGGGTTCAGTCCCACTGCATGGCACCTTAGACAAGTGTCTTCTGCTATAGGCTGAGGCTGACCAAAAGCTTTGTGAGTGAATTTGGTTGACGGAAACTGAAAGAAGTTCATCACATTAATGTTAGAATTTTTTTATAGTAATTTTTTTCATCAATGTATATATACATATATGTCATCATGTGTGTATACACATGCACACACAGATACATATCATGTTTGTTTTAAAATCCATTTTTCCATTCTAGTATGGGACAGAGGTGGATTTTCTACGGTCAGATGCCCTTTGTGTTGGGTAACTCTCACCTGTTTTCAAGCAAGGTAATATTTTCCCATGACCAGATATGTTTTGCAGAATATTGGAAATGAATGACACTTTTGTAGAACTATCACATGATGTCAAAATGAATTGCTTCCCAACCACATGGTTCTGGGTTCAGTCCCACTGCATAGCATCTTGCGCAGGAGTCTTCTGCTATATCCTCAGGCTGTTTAAAGCCTTGTGAGTGGATTTGGTAGATGGAAATTGCAAGAGACCTGTTGTAAGTATATGTATGTGTGTGTGTGTGTGTGTCTTTGTTTGTCCCCCACCACCTCTTGACAACTGATGTTGGTGGATATACATCCCTGTAACATTGTGGTTTGGCAAAAGAGACTGAGAAAATAAGAACTGGGGTTAAAAATAAAAGTAATGGGGCTGATTTGTTCGACTGAAATTGTTCAAGGCAATGCCTGAGCATGGCCGTAGTCTGAAATAAGTAAAAGATAAATGATAATCAATGAACGTCTTCCTGCTTTTGTCAACCAAAATCATTCACAAAGTTTTAGTTGGCCTGAAACAATAATCAAAGTGCCATGCAGTAAGACTAAACTCAAAACCATGTGCTTGAGAAGAAAACTTCTTAACTACACAGCCATGCCTGTGCATGTACAAATGGATATACACATATCTTTATACAAAGACACAGATATAAACAGGAATTCACAATTCTGATCACATCTTTTCCTCCAGAGGCATTAACTTTGCAGAAATAACAGATATCAAATTAGAAAATTATGATGTTCATATTTTGTGAAGTATGATTATGTACAACTGGCAATTAAAACCAAACTGTGGACTCACCTCTCTGCTACTGGGGTCATGAGTTCAAAACATATGCTAGCTTCCATATATTTAGTATGCTTAAGTAAGATCAATAACTTTGCGAGCTTGAGTTTTGCTGGCTTGACATGTTCCATCCTTTTTAAGTAGTTAGCAACAGGAAAAACTGTCAAAGTGATTTTGCTCTAATATGCAAATGTCAGAAATTATTTAAAAAAACCTTTCCTGGTGTCAATGGATGTAAAAACAATGACAAAAAAGACAAACAAACAATTTTTGATGTTTTAAAAATATGTTTATTATTTATCTTCTTTATAGAGAAATAAGAAAAGTTTCAGTCCTCGTTTAGGGTGTGGTCTGCAAGAGAACAAGGCTCCTCGGAAAACATCTACAGATAAGGTCAAGGCTAGTTGAATATCTGAAATGTTCCTTGGATAGAACTGGAGCAAAAAATGTCCATTGGGCTTTAAAATGTGAGAAACAAAAGAATAAAATCTTCCTAAAATGCATTTTGAATCTTTTGTAACTAATAACCACTGTAAAAATGAAGTACTGATGACAACATCAAAACAATTTGGGCGAAAGGGAAGTCTGTGACTATGGTCAAGTTGGAGGTAATCACAACTCTTCAAAGACTTCTTTTTCACTGCCATAGATAGCATTGACATACTCATGTCAGTGCCAATAAAATGGCAATTGTTTGAAGTGAAACTTTCGGTACTTACACCTGTACCACAGCCAATGTCTAGCAACAACAATGGACTCTTAAGGTAAATTAAAGAAATAACCTCAAATATTTTTCTCAGTATTGAATACTGAATATCTAGTTGCCTAGTATTATTATTAAAAGAAAGAGCCAACTGTGGTGTGTAGAATAGGCGAGAGTCTTCTACTTTTAGTTCTGGTCGGCGCAGTTTGGCTGAAGTCTGTTTTAAGTTTGGAATGTTGAATTTTGATAAATCAAAGATATGTTGATATTGATTTATAAATGGTATCTTCTCTGGGTTGGTGTCTGGTAGAATGTAAATTAAATTTTCTGGGTTCTTGATAGAAGAATGATAACGTATTATATAAACAGCAAATGACCTACTTCTGGTAAGCCATTGACAATTTGAGGTTATCATTGGCAGGCAAAAGTACGATCAACTTGACATGGGAGTAGTTCAGGAGATATTCAAACATGAACCTTCAAAGTCAATTAAGGAAGTGGATAATTTGATAAAGAACATAACTGAAAATAGAAAAGAAAAAAGAAAACATAAAATTTCACCAAGATTCTAGACAACAAATGGGAGTTGGCAGATAAATGTCAATGAATGGCTGTAGAAATATGGTAACAGTACACAGCAAATTATGATTCTTTTATTTTATTATGACTTTTATCAGTTAGCTGTGTATAAAATGCTTATAGTTTGAGTTGTTTATAAGATAATCATTTTTCTAGAATATTCTTCTCATAAATTCACAAAAGTGAATTCTGAGTCTTTTGCAACATTTAGCAGAATATTCTGACGGAATATTTGTAGGGAACAAGTTACAAGATGGCTTCATTTTTTATTTTATTTGACTGGTTTTTTCGCAATCTTACAACAACTTTGATAATCAATATATACATCAGAAACGTTTTGGATTGTCTTATCTTTTTAGCAAAATTGTTGTCAGGAGAATAGGGCTTAGAAGAAGGTCCTGCTAAGAATAAACTTAATAAATCTGAAAAATATATCATCATCATCATCATCATCATCATTGTTTAACGTCTGCTTTCCATGCTAGCATGGGTTGGACGATTTGACTGAGGACTGGTGAACCAGATGGCTACACCAGGCTCCAATCTGATTTGGCAGAGTTTCTACAGCTGGATGCCCTTCCTAACGCCAACCACTCCGAGAGAGAGTAGTGGGTGCTTTTACGTGCCACCGGCATGAAGGTCAGTCAGACGGTACTGGCAAAGGCCACGCTCAAAATGGTGTATTTTATGTGCCACCTGCACAGGAGCCAGTCCAGCGGCACTGGCAATGTCTCGCTCGAATGACTTTTCACGTACCAGGAAGGTGATGCTGGTAACGATCATGCTCGAATGGTGGTGTCATCATGATTTTGCTTTTGCTTGCCCCAACAGGACTTCGCAAGCCGAGTTTAGTGTCCAATGAAGGAGACGTTGGCATGGGGGCCAGTCGTCGAATTTAGTTCAATTTCGATTTCACTTGCCTCAACAGGTCTTCGCAAGCGGAGTTTAGTGTCCAATGAAGGAAAGGTATGCATAAGTGGGCTGGCTATATCCCTGGCAGAGGCCTTGGATTATGGTCTCACTTGGCTTGCCGGGTCTTCTCACGCACAGCATATTTCCAAAGGTCTCAGTCAGAAGTCATTGCCTCAGTGAAGCCTAATGTTCGGAGGTCGTGCTTCACCACCTCATCCCAGGTCTTCCTGGGCCTGCCTCTTTCACAGGTTCCCTCAACTGCTAGGGTCTGGCACTTTTCAAACAGCTATCCTCATCCATTCTCACCACGTGACCATACCAGCGCAATCGTCTCTCTTGCACACCACAAGTGATGCTTCTTAGGTTCAACTTTTCTCTCAAGGTACTTACACTCTGTCGGGTATGCACACAGACATTACACATCCATCGGAGCATACTTCATTCCTTTTGAGCTTACGCATGTCCTCAGCAGTCACGGCCCATGTTTCACTGCCATGTAGCCTGGCTGTTCGTACACATGCGTCATACAGTCTGCCTTTTACTCTGAGAGAGAGACCCTTTGCTACCAGCAGAGGTAAGAGCTCTCTGAACTTTGCCCAGGCTATTCTTATTCTAGCAGCTACGCTTTCAGCGCACCCACCCCCACAACTAATTTGGTCACCAAGATAGTGGAAGCTATCAACTACGTCTAGTTTTTCTCCCTGGAATGTGGCAGAAGTTGTTTTCTGCACATTCACAGTGTTTATTGCTCCTGAACATCTGCCACATACAAAAACTTCCTAGTTAACCTTCCTTTGATATTGCTGCACCTCTTATGTGTCTATAGCTTGCACTGGGTACATCTTATAGAGTTTCTACCCACGCTTTTTCTACAGATCGAGCAGGGCCATCTACCTGAAGGGGTTTGTGATTTTTCTACCTTCCTACTTATTAGGACTTTGGTTTTAGCTAGGTTGACTCTAACGCTCTTCGATTCTAGTCCTCTTGCTTCCACACCTGAAACTTCTCCTCTAGTTCTGATAGTGATTCCGAAATTAGTGCAAGGTCATCAGCATAGAGGAGCTCTCAGGGACATCCTGTCTTGAATTCCTCTGTTATCGCCTGGAGGACTATGATAAATAGGAGGGGGCTGAGGACAGAACCTTAGTGGACCCCTACCTCTACCCGGAATTCTTCACTGTACTCATTGCCAAGCCTCACCTTACTGACAGCATCCCTGTACATGGCTTGCACAGCTCTCACTAACCGTTCTTCTATCCCTAGTTTACTCATTGACCACCAGATAAGGGATCGGGGGACCCTGTCAAAGGCTTTCTCCATGTCAACAAAAGCCAGGTACGGAGGTTTATCCTTTGGCTAGGTATTTCTCCTGCAGCTGTCTTACCAGAAATATAGCATCAGTGGTGCTTTTCCCTGGCACGAACCCAAACTGCATCTCATCTAAACTGACTCGCTCCCTAATTAGTTGGGCTATGACCCTCTCCGTGACTTTCATTACCTGATCTAACAACTTGATACCTCTGTAATTATTTGTATCTAAAGTGTCACCTTTACCTTTGTAGCAATTGACTATGGTGCTGCTACACCAGTCATTGGGTATGACTCCTTTGTATATTACCTGGTTAACAATATGGGTGACTAGGCTATAGCTGACATTGCCAGATATTTTGATCATCTCTGCAGTGAATACCTGATGGGCTGGGGGCTTTCCCTGTCTTCATAAAAATTTAGAAATAGGAGCAGGCATGGCTGTGTGTTTAAGAAGTTTGCTTCCCAGGTTCAGTCCCATTGTATGTCATCTTAGAAAAGTGTCTTCTCCTATAGCCCTGGACTCTGTGTGTGTGTGTGTGTGTGTGCGTGCGCGTGCGTACCGGCGTTTTGTGATTCCTTGTCTTGACATCATGTGGAGACATATATGAGTGTTGCAGTCATACAATCAGTGTCAGTTATTTCAAATATCCTGCAAAGACATATGCCACTATGAGAATGTAGCTTGCTCAGAAACAAACAAGGGTTGGTAATAGGAAGAATGTCTGGCAGAAAGAATCTGTCTCAATAAACTCTGTCTGAGCCACGAGAGCATGAAAAAGTATATGTCATGGTAATGATGGAAAAAAATCTGTGCCTTGACAATGGTGGTACTATTCAGAGTTGTAGGCATGTCACTTACATATAACAGCTGTGTTCGGGAGAGGCACGAAAGTCATAACAATTACTTGTTTCAAAGGCTGGCAGGGTTATCTAAACAGAAATAGATAAAACTAATTACAAATACTTACACAACAGAGACATTTTGTGTCTGATAAAGATTATTACAGCAGTGACTATACCACGATTAATACAAAAGCAAAATAAAATATTAGATTAATGTAAATGTCATGTCAGGTCCTATTTATTGTTGCTAAGGTAACATATGGAGAATAATGTAAGGTGTGTTTCTGAAAATCAAAAATGCAGTAACATTGTTATCTAAACAGAAATAAAAATCACAAAGGGTGTATTATTGACATACTTTCAATACATTTACCAACATAAAGTGGAGACACCATGGTTAGATGATTAAGAAATTTGCTTCCATGTGGTTTTGGGTTCAGTTCCACCATGTGACACCTTGGACAAGTGTCTTCCACTATAGCCAAGGGCCAAACAAAGTTTTGCGAAATGGATTTGGTAAATGGAAATGATGAGGTCCATTATACACATAAGATATTGAATGAAGTCTAGTAATCAGTTGATCTTAGTAAGGGGGAGCTAGTGAGCAATAATGTTGTTGAGAGGAAGGTGCTGAAATGGCACACATTTTCACCTGATGATCCTCATAAGTCTCTTAGTGTCCAGAGTGTGGAGTTTTCAACTGTAGCACTTGTATCTGCAAGTTGTTTGTAAATAATATACGAGGGAGTACTCAAAAATAACTGGAAACGTTTTATGTGGGACAAGCCCATTGTAGTTCAGGCTGTCACCATTAGAAGCCACTTGATATGACCGTCAGGAATCAGTCTACCATCTTCTGGCATCGGGTGTAGTCCTACTGCCATGTGGTGCATCTTTGTTTTGCAATATTTCTCCCTTGTTTGTCAATTCTTGTGATGGCTGAAAGGAAGGAACAATATGCTTCCATGAAATTCTGTTTTTTCCTGGGGAAATTGGTGGCTGAAACAGTTGTCATGCCTCAAACAGCTTACAAGGCAACTGCCATGAGTAAAATACAAGTTTACAAGTGGTTTCCATGCTTTAGGAATGGTTACTTGTTGCTTGTGGACCAACTGTTGATCTCCCAAATGAATGAAAACATCAGGAAAATTCATGAACTGATCTTGGAGGTTTGTTGCTGAACAATTGAGAAACTTGCTGATATGACAGGTGTGCCTTGGAGCTCCAGCCAATGAATTTTGAGTGAAGAATTGCAAATGAAAAAAGTTGCAGAAAAAATTTGTGCCTTGCTTGCTTATAGACGATCAAAAGCAGTCGCAACTGAATGTATGTTATGAACAGAAAGAACAGTTGGAAGTTGACCAGACCCTTTTTTGAAGGACATCACTGGTGACAAAAGCTGGTGCTATGGAATTTACAGATGTGGAAGAGGTGAAGAGAAAAACAACAGAGGTGTTAAAAGGCATCACTTCACGAAAGTTCTAGCACTGTTTCAAACAGTGAAAATCGCATCTGGACTGATGCATTGCTTCAAATGGAGAATACTTTGAAGGTGATAAAAGTGTAAACATGTCAAACTAAGGGAATAAAATAGTATTGCAAAATTCTGGTTTCACAAATTCTATTTCACAAATATATATATGATATATATCTACTACATATGTGGAAAATCAGTGTTTGTTTGTGGTGTTGTTAGTTAACTCCTCCTACATCATTTTATTGATTTTGATGACACTTGACACGTGAGTAGAACTTGTCTGGAAACCTCATGACATACTTAGATTGTTGAAAAAATTGATAATACGGCCCCTGGATGGGGTCTTTATATCTACTGCATATAACTAATTTTTTAAAACATCTAAGGGAAATAACCCATAGCACCTGTACAATATTATTTTAACCACTCAAGGGAAATAACCCATTTCATTGTTTATGTTTGATTACTTTGAATATTGATTTTTTGTGTGTCCTATTTCTAATTTTTGCAGACAATATCACTTTTATACTTTATTTGACACGTGAGTGGAAGTCATGTCTGGAAACCACGTGACATACTTAGATTGTTGAAAAAAATCGATAATAGGGGTCCTTAAAGTGATCTTTATATCTACCTCATATAATTAATTAAAAAAAAACAACTTCTGTCTACTACATATTACTAATATTTTATTTAAACAACCCAAGGGAAATAACCCATACCACCTATAGATCTTAGCGAAGTGATTAATATTTGATTCTCACGATCAGCTGACCTAATTCTGCATTTCACTACTCACAGTTTTGAACTGCTAAACATTATTATTGCACTACCTTAATTTCAATCTTAAACCTTAAAGACTTCATTCATACATTTCTATACATACATACTTTTTTTGAATGCCCATTACTCTGATAATTCTGCATTTTTACAGTTACAGTTTTTCCATGACAGCAGATAAATTTTTTGTTTCTACAACATATTAGTAGTTGCTTCATGCAAGCATAGCTTGGATTCGATCTTCGATTGCCAAATTTCACTTAACACTTCAGCAGCGCTTTTCTCATGGTAAAACACTGGTTTTTCTGTGAATGATAGCAGTTATCATTTCCCAGATGCCTTCGCTAAGCAGAATAATGTCTTGGCCTCTCGCCAACCTGTAACAACCTCTCTCACCAACCTCCGAAAACCTCCAACAATCTCTCTGTCCTCCAGCAGACACTTTTTTGTACTTTTTCATGATGGAAAATACACCATTTGTAGCAGTTATAACAAAATTGCTTTCTTATATCAGAGTAATAAGGCGTTTCAATAGAACATCTTTACCCCTGGAAATTACTGGGTACAGCAGCCCGTGTATATATATATATATATCATCATCATCATCATCATCATCAACATCATCGTTTAACGTCTGCTTTCCATGCTAGCATGGGTTGGACGATTTGACTGAGGACTGGTGAAACCAGATGGCTACACCAGGCTCCAATTTGATTTGGCAGAGTTTCTACAGCTGGATGCCCTTCCTAACGCCAACTACTCTGAGAGTGTAGTGGGTGCTTTTACGTGCCACCGGCACGAAGGCCAGTCAGGCGGTACTGGCAATGACCACGTTTAAATGGTGTATTTTATGTGCCACCTGCACAAGAAACAGTCCAGGGGCACTGGCAACGATCTCGCTCGAAAGTCCTTACACATGCCACGGGTACAAGTGCCAGAAAGGCGACACTGGGTACAAGTGCCAGAAAGGCGACACTTGGCACAGGTGCCATCACGATTTCGCTTTTGCTTGCCCCAATAAGTCTTTGCAAGCTGATTTTCGTGTCCAATGAAGGAGATGACATTGGCATTGGTGCCAGTCGTCGAATATAGTTCAGTTTCGATTTCACTTACCTCAACAGGTCTTCGCAAGCGGAGTTTAGTGTCCAAAGAAGGAAAGGTACGCATAAGTGGGCTGGCTATATCCCTGGCAGAGGCCTTGGATTATGGTCTCACTTGGCTTGCCGGGTCTTCTCACGCACAGCATATTTCCAAAGGTCTCGGTCAGAAGTCATCGCCTCGGTGAGGCCCAATGTTCGAAGGTCTTGCCTCACCACCTGAGCCCAGGTCTTCCTGGGCCTACCTCTTTCACGGGTTCCCTCAACTGTTAGGGTGTGGCACTTTTTCATGCAGCCATCTTTGTGCATTCTCGCCACATGTCCATACCAGCGCAATCACCTCTCTTGCACACCACGGCTGATGCTTCTTATGTTCAACTTTTCTCGCAAGATACTTACACTCTATCGGGTATGCACACTGACATTACTCATCCATCGGAATATACTGGCTTCATTCCTTGCGAGCTTACGCATGCCCTCAGCAGTCACAGCCCATGTTTCACTGCCATGTAACATGGCTGTTCGTACACATGCGTCATACAGTCTGCCTTTTATTCTAAGTGAGAGTCCCTTTGTCGCCAGCAGAAGTAAGAGCTCTCTGAACTTTGCCCAGGCTATTCTTATTCTAGCAGCTACACTTTCAGCGCACCCACCCCCACAACTAACTTGGTCAACCAGATATCGGAAGCTATCAACTATGTGCAGTTTTTCTCTCTGGAATGAGACAGAAGTTGTTTCCTGTTTGTTTACAGTGTTTATTGCACCTGAACATCTGCCACATACAAAAACTAACTTCCTAGTTAACCTTCCTTTGATATTGCTGCACTTCTTATGTGTCCATAGCTTGCACTGGGTATATCCTATAGAGTTACTACCTACACCTTTTCTACATATTGAGCAGGGCCATCTACCTGAAGGGGTTTGTGTTTTATCTACCTTCCTACTTATTAGGACTTTGGTTTTAGCTAGGTTGACTCTAAGGCCCTTCAATTCTAGTCCCTGCTTCCACACCTGAAACTTCTCCTCTAGTTCTGATAGTGACTCCGCAATTAGCGCAAGGTCATCAGCATAGAGGAGCTCCCAGGGGCATCCTGATTTGAATTCCTCTGTTATCGCCTGGAGGACTATGATAAATAGGATAGGGCTGAGAACAGAGCCTTGGTGGACCCCTACCTCTAGCCAGAATTCATTACTGTATTCATTTCCAACCCTCCCTGTACATGGCTCGCACAGCTCTCACTAACCATTCTTCTATCCCAAGTTTCCTCATTGACCACCAGATAAGGGATCAGGGGACCCTGTCAAAGGCTTTCTCCATGTTAACGAAAACCAGGTACAGAGGTTTATCCTTGGCCAGGTATTTTTCCTGCACCTGTCTTACCAGAAATATAGCATCAGTGGTGCTTTTCCCTGGCATGAACCCAAACTGCATCTCATCTAAATTGATTCGCTCCCTAATTAGTTGGGCTATGACCCTCTCCGTGACTTTCATTACCTGATCTAACAGCTTGATACCTCTGTAATTATTTGTATCTAAAGTGTCACCTTTACTTTTGTAGCAGTTGACTATGGTGCTGCTACACCAGTCATTGGGTATGACTCATTCGTGTATCACCTGGTTAATAATATGGGTGACTAGGCTATAGCCAACACTGTCAGATATTTTGAGCATCTCTGCAGTGATTCCTGATGGGCCAGGGGCTTTCCCTGTCTTCATACTCTTAATTGCTTTATCTACCATGGTACCGTCGACTCGGATAACTGGTTCCTCTGTTGGGTCAACATACGGCAGACTCTTTTTCTCCCATTCATTCTCTTTATTGAGCAATCTTTCGTAGTGGCATTTCCAAACCTCTTTCTTTGCAGCCTCATTTAGTGCAAGCGTACCATCATCCATTCAAACACATTTCTCTCCTATGACATCACGATTCTCCCTCCTACACTGTCTTGCAACATGAAATACCTCAAGTCTTTGGTCCTCACGGCGCAGAACATTGGCAAATCTTTTCTTATCTGCTTCCCTTCTGGCTAAATAAACTTGTTGCCTGACTTCCCTTCTGGCAGTCTGGTACAATTTCCTGCTACCACCGTTCTTCCAGTCCTTCCAAGCCTGTTTCTTTTGTCTAATAGCCCCGTCTACCTCCTGGTTTCAACACCACGTTACTCTGGGTCGAGAGGGGACTTTAAACCAGCCACAGATCTGGTCGGTGGCTCTCAGCAGGTTGTCCCGCAGAAATCTCCAATTGTCTTCCACGTTGTATGATGCTACATCCCCTTCTATTTCGTCAAATGCTTCAAGTAACATGTCCCTAAATCTCTGTCCATTCACAGGATCTTTGAGCTTTCGGACCCTTCTCCTCCATGCTGGTCATCTTCTGGGCACCCATTTTGCCTTGATCCCAAAGTCGCTAACTACTAATCTGTGTTGAGGTGTACATTCTTCGCTAGGGAAGGTTTTGGCATTTATAAGCAGCCATCTTTCCCTATTTCTGGTGAGGATGTAGTCGATTTGGCTAGAGTGTCTGCCGGATCGGTAGGTGACTAGGTGACAGGCAGGTTTCCTGAAGTTGGTATTGCAAACCATAAGATCGGTTGCATCACAGAACTCCAGCAGTCTGGTTCCCTCCTCATTGCGGGAACCGAAGCCATAGCCTCCATGTATGCCATGGAATCCTCCAGCATGACGTCCAACATGTCCATTGAAGTCACCAGCCACAAAGAGAAGGTCCCTGTAACTTGTCGACGAGGTAGTTTGCAAGAAGGTGTCGTAGAATTGGTCTTTCAGCCCATCCGGGAGCCCCGGTTGAGGGGCATAGGCTGAGATGACAGTAGCTAACCTATGATGAAGCACTAGTCTCATCTTAAGTACTCTGTCACATACTCTAACTACCTCGATTACCTTATCAACCCATTTTTCTGCTAGAAGTATTCCTATGCCCCTGACCCCGTCAGTGTTTCCTGCCCAGAAAATCTTGTACCTGTGTTCTTTGCCTGTGAGGAACCTCCTCTCCATCTTAGTGACCTAACAAATTGTATTTAGAATATTAATTGCATATCTTTAATCCAAGAAATTTGGAATTGCGTAAATGTATGAATTTTAAACATACACACACACACACACACACAGAAAATCTGCCCTTTATAGATAAGATATATATATATATATATATATATATATATATATATATATATATATATATATATATGTATATATATCGTTGTCGTCGTTTAACGTCTGCTTTCCATGCTAGCATGGGTTGGATGATTTGACTGAGGACTGGTGAAACCAGATGGCTGCACCAGGCTCCAATCTGATTTGGCAGTGTTTCTACAGCTGGATGCCCTTCCTAACGCCAACCACTCAGAGAGTGTAGTGGGTGCTTTTACGTGTCACCCGCACGAAGGCCAGTAAGGCGGTACTGGCAACGGCCACACTCATCTCGCTCGAGAAACCTCATGTGTCACCCGCACAAGAGCCAATCCAGGGGCACCGGCAATGATCTCGCTCGAAAGATTTCATGTGTCACCCGCACATGAGCCAGTCCAGGGGCACCGGCAATGATCTCACTCGAAAAAACCTCATGTGTCACCCGCACAAGAGCCGGCCCAGGGGCACCGGCAACGATCTCGCTCGAAAGATTTCATGTGTCGCCCGCACATGAGCCAGTCCAGGGGCACTGGCAACGATCCCACTCAAAACATTTCATGTGACATCCGCACAAGAGCCAGTCCAGGGGCACTGGCAACGATCTCGCTCGAAAGATTTTATGTGTTGCCCGCACATGAGCCAGTCCAGGGGCACCGGCAACGATCTCGCTCGAAAAACCTCATGTGTCACCCGCACAAGAGCCGGCCCAGGGGCGTCGCCCGCACGAGCCAGTCCAGGGGCACCGGCAACGATCTCGCTCGAAAAAACCTCATGTGTCACCCGCACAAGAGCTGGCCCAGGGGCACCGGCAACGATCTCGCTCGAAAGATTTCATGTGTCGCCCGCACATGAGCCAGTCCAGGGGCACCGGCAACGATCTCGCTCGAAAAACCTCATGTGTCACCCGCACAAGAGCCGGCCCAGGGGCACCGGCAACGATCTCGCTCGAAAGATTTCATGTGTCTCCCGCACATGAGCCAGTCACGGGCACTGGTAACGATCTCGCTCGAAAGATATCATATGTCGCCCGCACATGAACCAGACCAGGGGGCACTGGCAGCGATCCCGCTCGAAAGATTTCATGTGTCGCCTGCACATGAGCCAGTCCAGGGGCACCGGCAACGATCCCGCTCGAAACATTTCATGTGTCACCCGCACAAGAGCCAGTCCAGGGGCACTGGCATCGATCTCGCTCGAAAGATATCATGTGTCGCCCGCACATGAGCCAGTCCAGGGGCACTGGCAACGATTCCGCTCGAAAGATTTCATGTGTCGCCCGCACATGAGCCAGTCCGGGGGCACCGGCAACGATCTCGCTCGAAAAAACCTCATGTGTCACCCGCACAAGAGCCGGCCCAGGGGCACCGGCAACGATCTCGCTCGAAAGATTTCATGTGTCTCCCGCACATGAGCCAGTCCAGGGGCACTGGCAACGATCCCACTCGAAACATTTCACGTGTCACCCGCACAAGAGCCAGTCACGGGCACTGGTAACGATCTCGCTCGAAAGATATCATATGTCGACCACACATGAACCAGACCAGGGGGCACTGGCAGCGATCCCGCTCGAAAGATTTCATGTGTCGCCTGCACATGAGCCAGTCCAGGGGCACCGGCAACGATCCCGCTCGAAACATTTCATGTGTCACCCGCACAAGAGCCAGTCCAGGGGCACTGGCATCGATCTCGCTCGAAAGATATCATGTGTCGCCCGCACATGAGCCAGTCCAGGGGCACTGGCAACGATCCCGCTCGAAAGATTTCATGTGTCACCCGCACATGAGCCAGTCCAGGGGCACCGGTAACGATCTCGCTCGAAAAAAAACCTCATGTGTCACCCGCACAAGAGCCAGTCCAGGGGCACTGGCAACGATCCCGCTCGAAAGATTTCATGTGTTTCCCGCACATGGGGCAGTCCAGGAGCACCGGCAACGATCTCGCTCGAAAATCCCATGACGGCCCCGCACAAAGCCAGTTCAGGGGCACGGCAACAATCTATTTCTATTTCACTTGCCTCAACAGGTCTTCGCAAGTGGGGTTTAGTGTCCAATTTTAATTTAACTCGATTTCGATTTCACTTGCCTCAACAGGTCTTCACAAGTGGAATTTAGTGTCCAATGAAGGAAGGAAATACGCATAAGTGGACTGGCTGGGCCTTAGATTTAGGTCTCACTTGGCTTGCCGGGTCTTCTCGCGCACAGTATATTTCCAAAGGTCTCGGTCCGAAGTCATCGCCTCGGTGAGGCCCAATGTTCGAAGGTCGTGCCTTACCACCTCATCCCAGGTCTTCCTGGGCCTACCTCTTCCACAGGTTCCCTCAACTGTTAAGGTGTGGCACTTTTTCACACAGCTATCCTCATCCATTCTCGCTACATGACCATACCAGCGCAGTCGTCTCTCTTGCACACTACAACTGATGCTTCGTAAGTTCAACTTTTCTCTCAAGGTACTGATACTCTGTCTAGTATTCACACTGACATTACACATCATCGGAGCATACTGGCTTCATTCCTTGCGAGCCTACGCATGTCCTCAGCAGTCACGGCCCATGTTTCACTGCCATGAAGCATGGCTGTTCGTACACACACACACACACACACACATATATATATATATATATATATATATATATATATATATATATATATATATATATATATATATATATATACATACACATAATGAAATCTTATCTTAATATATAAATCTGAAGTTGTGTGTCTGTGTGAAGCCTTTTTGAAAGTTTATAGAAATCCACATTTTCCACTTTTTCGTAAAATTTTTTACATCAATGGAATTTTCTCGATGTGAACTTTAGATTTTTAAAATTCCGTTTACTTTGTGTGATTTAAGGGAGATTTGGCTGTTGTTTCTAGCAACTTTTATATTTCATCCCTTCTACCTGAAACGCCATTCTTACACACGCGCTCAACATAAAAATATAGAGAGTAAGAGTAAAAGAGGGAGAGGGAGAGAGAGAGAGAAAGTGATACATACAACGTCATAGATTAAACTTTCATCTCAGTATTCTTTACCTATTTTTCATAACATAGATACGTAAAAACACACACAACCACACATACATGACCTGTGACAACAACATACACATTGCTCTCAATCTCTATTCATTTCTCCCCCTCTTCCTCTCTCAAACGTATACACGTGCAAGTAAACACAATCTTTCACATCGTGGTATATTTACAAAACATTGATGGCATAACTACAGAGTTGTATCCCCCAACTTTGGAAGGTCATAACTTTCATAAAAATGAATATTTTTTAATGAAATTTTCTATGCATATATTATTTATTATGTAGATTCCGAATATACAAAAATTATCGGTGAAAGTGTTTTGGAAGGGGGTGGGGTACAATATTCGGAAATTCCACTTAAATTCCTCTTAACTTCCAGGAAAATGAATATTTTTTCATGAAATTTTGTACAAATGTACCTTGATGTATGTACATTTCAAGCATGTAGGAATTTTGAAGGAACCAACTGCAGGTTATTTTTGAGAAGTGTTCCCCACTCGGTGGTGTTTCGGAGCAAGTCGTCCATATTTGTTTCATTTTTCTCTGTTATGTGCTTATGTGCATCCGTAGATTTCTAATGAAGTAATAAGCAGTGAAGAGAAGCCGTCATAAGAAAACTTTGAACTACCCCTATTCCTTTCTCTCCCCATCTCTACCTCTTCCTCTCTCGCTCTCTCAAAAGCATACACATGCAAGTACACAATCATTCAGTAAAATATAACTCATGTTCATCAATGTTTTGTAAATTTACCACGATTTTCACTAGGGTGTTAGGGTTAGGATTTTAGGGTCAGGGTTAGGGTTTAGGATTAATGTTACGGTTACGTTTTTTAGGGTCAGGGTTAGGGTTAGGGTTAGGGTTTAGGGTTAGTGTTAGGGTTAGTGTTAGGATTAGGTTTAGGATTAGGGTTGGGTAATCGTGCAGGTGTTAATCTGAAAAATTACAGATATGTGAAAAGTACCGACCCTGCCATCTATTATAACCTTTGTTGTTCTGTTTAATATATACATAGATTATGCCTCCAAAGAAGAGAGTTTGCTGGGGAAAGACAGCAACCGGTTTAAAATGACAGCTACAGACTGCAGCAATTCACCACATTCCAGTAGCTACTTTGAACATAATGCAAAATGGTGCATCAACACCTTCTGCCCAAAGTTGTTTTGCACAAGCATTTCTATAGCCAATTAGACGGATGAAATTTACGTACGCTTAATAATTTTAAGCAAAACAGCCTTTAGGCTTTCCCTATTAATTTCATCATCTTTTGAATTATGAACATATTTACATCATAAGGGTTTTTTCGTTGTAAGGCTTTCTTTTTTAGTTGATTTTCACCTAGCAAGACTTATCGTAGATGGCGTAAGCAGTCACACCTGGACAAGGTCGGGTTATACATGCTAGTCTTGAAGAAAAGCCCAATTTGGATTTTGAAAGGATTATTTTTTTGTTCTTGTTTTGAAATAATTACGCTCGGAAACAATTTGTAGAATAT
>NC_142934.1:34881270-34901270 GCF_046866305.1 Octopus bimaculoides
AAGATAATGGTTGCTAACCCATAGTGAAGGACTAATCTAATCTTAGGTATTCTATTGCATACTCTGGCTACCTCGATTACCTTATCTGTCTGTGTTCCCTGCCCAGAAAATCTTGTACCTGTGTTCTTTGCCTGTGAGGAACCTAGCGGAACCTCCTCTCCATCTTACTTCTTGGAGGCAGCAGATATCGACATGTCTCCGTTCAAGCATCTCAACAATCTCACCAGACCTACTTTTCAGTGTGCCGACGTTGAGAGTGCCAACCCTGAGGGTGTGGGAGGTATGGGCCCATGAGTCCCTGGGGCGGGGAATGGCCGCGTCATGTACCTGAAAAGAAAGCTTGCATTTTGCAGAATTCATGAACAATCAGTAGCATTCATTTCAACCTGCATCCACTACACAATATTTTGCACTATATGATCGCTACCTTACATAGGAGATAAACCCTAAATGGGGGTGGGGGGTGGCATGAAGCCTTTAGAAGTGTTCATGGGAGACAGCCAGGAACTTATGGTACTGGTGGAGAGTATAGGAACTTCCAGTACTGGTGGAGTAAATAGGAACTTCCGGTACTGGTGGAGAAAATAGGAACTTCTGGTACTGGTGGAGGGGGTGGGAGGGACCCTTGTTATTATATCCATTTTCTTCTCCTATATACATATATATATACACACACACATGTACAAACAGCCATGCTACATTGAAGTGAAACATGGGCCGTGACTGCTGAGGACATGCGTTAGCTTGCAAGGAATGAAGCCAGTATGCTCTACTGGATGTGTAATGCATACACGACAGAGTGTAAACACCCTGAGAGAAAAGTTGTATTTAAGAAGCAACAGATGTGGTGTGCAAGAAAGACGACTGTGCTCGTATGGTCATGTGTTGCGAATGAATGACAGCTGTGTGAAAAGGTATCACACCCTAGCAGTTGAGGGAACCTGTGGAAGAGGTAGACCCAGGAAAACCTGGGATGAGGTGGCGAAGCATGACCTTCGAAAATTGGGCCTTACTGAGACAATGACTAGTGACTGAGACCTTTGGAAATATGCTGTGCTTGAGAAGACCCGACAAGCCAAGTGAAACCATAGCCCATGGCCTATGCTAGTGGGTGTAACCAGCCCACTTATGAATACTCCTCATTCATTGGACAATATACTTTGCTTGCAATGACCTATTGAGGCAAGTGAAATCAAAATCGCTGACATGGCTGATGACAGTACCGCTTGATTGGCACTCATGTCAGTGGAATGTTAAAAGCACATCTGAGTATGATTGTTGCAAGGGCCACGGATTGGCACCCGTGCTGGTGGCACGTAAAAAGCACCATTTGAGCATGATCATTGCCAGCGTTGCCTTACTGGCACATGAGAAGCAACATTTGAGCATGGTCATTGCCAGTGTCACTGGACTGGCTCCCATGCAGGTAGCACGTAAAAAACACTTTTTGAGCATGGTCGTTGCCAGAACCACCTGACTGGCCCTCGTGTCGGTGGTACATAAAAGCACCCACTACACTCTCGGAGTGGTTGACGTTAGGTAGGGCATCCAGCTGTAGAAACTTTGCCAGATCAGACTGAGCCTGGTGCAGTGTTCTGGCTCACCAGTCCTCAGTCAAACCATCCAACCCATGCCAGCATGGAAAGCAGATGTTAAATGTCGATGATGATGATGATAATGATATATATATTTAATTGTTTCTGGAGAGAGTCATACTGTTTTAATGCCTTATTAATCAACACAGTTACCGGTTCAATTTCCACTCATTTACGTTTTTTTTTCTAAAATTTTCAGACAGAGTAAACAACTACTGAAGACTTCAATAGTTGGACAAAGTCAATGACTATTAAAGAGATTACAAGAAGTAACAAAAATTTTAGAAAAAAATAAATGAGTAAATGAGTGGAAATCGAACCGGTGAGTGTTAATTAATAAGGCATTAAAACAGAATGACACTCCGTAGACACAATAGAATAAGCTTCAGCACACGAATTCACATAAAGAACCTTGGAAACCAAATACAAATACAAAATATTGTTTTCTGCTTATTACATTTTGTAGGAGTAGGAAAATATGAATTTGTTTGTGGCCCAGGGAATTAGTCACAGTTGAAGAATTATATTTTTCAGATGGGTTGAGAAAGCAGTTTTGCCATGTTTGGATTGACTGAATCACAAAACCAATTTGGGACTAATGGGCCATTATATTTTCACTCAGCCCCATGTACGTTAATGATATTTTTTATTATCAACTAAAATGATGGTAACTAATAAAGAACTAAACACTAATGCATCCAGTCCTTCACTGCTTCAATAAACTTACTATTGTCTAATCTGTGACTGATTCTTATTTGTCCAAGCTTTCAAGATATGCAGAGAATAGGTGCAGATATAACTTGATTCCCATCCACATGGTTTGAGTCCTGCTGTGTGACACCTTGGTTAAATGTCATTTACCTTGTGAGTCGATTTGGTAGACAGAAACTGAAAGAAACCTGTCATGCATGGGTGTGTGTATGCATGTATATGTATGTGTGTGCTTCCTGTGCTCTTTGTCAGACATAGGAAAATATTACTTTAGTTGGAAACAAGTGAAGGTTGCTGATAGGGAAAGCACCTGGTCATAGAAAATCTTCCTCAACAAATTCCATCTGATTTCTAGCAGCATGGAAAAGTGTCTGTTAAAATAGTGATGACGATACTGTTGTTTAAATTAATGCCAGCACTTGGTTTGTGCTTATGTTGCGGATCCCAGCATAATGGAGATAAGAGCTAAGCTGACAACAAAGGAATTTCAAGTGAAAAAACAGGGTATAGGTTTTTATCAAGTACTTTAGAAATCCTATTCACTGCCTCAGGCCTTCCTTGCCACGCAACTGCACCGCCCAATGTCATAATGTTCTGTTCTAGTATATGATTTACAACTTCAAACAGAACTATGGTTAGCAATGAATGTGTGTGATAACACAATTTAAATTTATGTTTGTATGTCTGCAGAAGATATAGTGAATTAAATTCTGCCTAGTACTTGCTCTTTGCTTTATGCTGTCAACCTCAGAATACTAAAAGTTTATAGGTGTAGTTGATAGGAGAGGTATTTCAATTCAATAAACAGGATATACTAAATAAGGTATTTTAATAGGTGTCCTGATTACATCATCTTTTCTTGGAATTGTTACCTACCTCACTCAGACCCCTCTCACAGCCTATATTGCATCATTCAAAACCATAAGGCTATATATTAGCATGTGATCATTACTAACTATTAAAGCAACAATGGCTGAAGAAGAGATTGCATCTCTTGAAAAGGCAGTGCAAGACCAAACTGAATTTTTGCAACAATTAAAAAGAAAGAATGCCGGAGAAGAAAAAGTAAGGTCTTTTTTTTTTTATGAATTTATATATGTACGTGTGTGTGATAATAAAATACTTTTAGTTCTAGATTATTGTGTAATTGTGATTTCTGAATTTTGCCGATCTTAAGTGATATTTAATATTCACGGACCATTCATTCTCAAGTTAATACAAAATAATAAGAATATCAATAATAATTCTGTAATTTTGGCAAAAGGTCAGTAATTTTGAGGGGAGGAGGCAAGTCAATTACAATGACCCCCCCCAGTTCTTGACTGGTACTTATTGAAAAAGGATGCAAGTCAAACTCAGATGAATTTGAACTCACCCTGTTGAGCTGTAATAATAATAATAATAATAATAATAATAATAATCCTTTCCACTGAGGGCACAAGGCCTTGAAATTTTGCGGGAGGAGACTAGTTGATTACATCGAGCCCAGTGTTTCACTGGTACTTAATTTATTGACCCTGAAAGGATGAAAGGCAAAGTCGACTTCGGTGGAATTTGAAGTCAGAATGTAGCTGCAGCAGCAGACAAAATAAATACAGCTAAACATTTCATCCAGTGTGTTAAGTATTCTGCCAGCTCACTGCCTTAATAATAATAATAATAATTACTATCTTTTTATCATTATTATTTATTTTTATTATTATTGAGGCTGTGAGCTGGCAGAATCATTAGTATGACGGATAAAAATAATTAGCAGCATTTCATTTGTCATTTTATTTGGAGTTCAAATTCTGCTGATGTCAATTTTGTCTTTCATTTCATCTATATATGGGCTACAAAATAAGTACCAGTTGAGCACTGAAGTTGTAATTGATTAGCCTCTTAACCCTAAATTCTGCCAAGGTTGACTTTGCCTTTCATCTTTTCAGGGTCGATAAATTAAGTACCAGTCAAGTACTGGGGTTGATGTGATTGACATACCCCGCCCCCCAAAATTTCAGGCCTTGTGCCTACAATAGAAAGGATATATTATTATTATTATTATTTCCTGTGCAGGTGGCACATAAAAAAACACCATTTGAGCGTGGCCGTCGCCAGTACCGGTGGCATGTAAAAGCACCCACTACACTTTCAGAGTGGTTGGCGTTGGAAAGGGCATCCAGCTGTAGAAACTCTGACAGATCAGATTGGAACCTGGTGCAGCCATCTGGCTCACCAGTCCTCAGTCAAACTGTCCAACCCATGCAAGCATGGAAAGTGGATGTTAAACGATGATGATGATGATGATGATGATGTTCACAGATTAAGAAATAGCACTGATGACAATTAGTTCAATGCCTTTTTGTAGACATATGTTTTATTTAAATTTTCAGCAATGCATGGATAGATTACTGCATGTTTCTTTTTTAATCTAGTACTCTGAAAAAACTTGATCTTTTATGACTGCAATATTGCAACATTAAACAAGACAATGCAATTGATACCAGATGCACCCAACTTGTTGCTAATGTCTTAATACCATAATTCAATAAGAGAAAACAACCAGACAGGCAATTCAAGGCCAAATGAAATTGTACATAACTCAGAAACAAAGACTTCTGAAAAGCATTAAAAAACAAAGAAATTTAATAGTCATACATATGGTAATTCCCTGAATTCCAGCTTTATGAATTTTGACAAATATGGAATATTTAACAAATTTGTAGAGAATTCCTCTGTCAAATGAATATACCTTTATATAAATGTTACTGTTGAGAAAGGCATGAATATCACAAGAAATGGTGCTAAAAAATTATCACTGATATCAAATATATGAAACAAATAATAGAGATATTTCATGAACACTCATATATAATAGCAATGGAAGTATCAGGAAATAATAATAATAATCCTTTATACTGTAGGCACAGGGCTTGAAATCTGGTGGTGGGGGTTAAGTCAACCAAATCAACTCCAGTACTTATCTGGTACTTAATTTATCGGCCCAGAAAAAAAAAGCACGCAAAGCAACGGGAGGGTGGGGAGAGGACTTTCGGAAAATTCACACGCTCTGATGTTTTTCCCTCATAACTTTGAGGAAAATGGATATCTTTTGATGAAATCTTAATATATAAAGCTGAAGTTGTGTGTCTGTGTGAAGCCTTTTTAAAAGTTTATAGAAATCCACATTTTCCACTTTTTCGTAAAAATTTTTACATCAATGGAATTTTCTCAATGTGAACTTTCCAGTGCAGTAATTAGATTTTTTAAATTCCGTTTACTTTGTGTGATTTAAGGGAGATTTGGCTGTTGTTTCTAGCAACTTTTATGTTTCTTCCCTTCTACCTGGAACGCCGTTCTTACACACGCGCTCAACATAAAAATATAGAGAGTAAGAGTAAAAGAAGGAGAGAGAGAGAGAGAGAGAGAGAGAGAGAGAGAGAGAGAGAGAGAAAGCGATACATACAACGTCATAGATTAAACTTTCCTCTCAGTATTCTTTACCTATTTTTCATAACATTGTTATGTAAAAACACACACAACCACACATACGTGATCTGTGACAACAACATACACATTGCTCTCGTTCTCTATTCATTTCTCCCCCTCTTCCTCTCTCGTTCTCTCAAACGCATACATGTGCAAGTAAACACAATCATTCACAAAAATATAACTCATGTTCATCAATGTGACATAACTACAGAGATGTACCCCCCGACTTTGGAAAGTCATAACTTTCATAAAAATGAATATTTTTTTATGAAATTTTCTATGCATATATTATTTATTATGTAGATTCTGAATATACAAAAATTATCGGTGAAAGTGTTTTGGGAGGGGGTGGGGGACAATTTTCGGAAATTCCACTTAAATTCCTCTTAACTTCCAGGAAAATGAATATTTTTTCGTGAAATTTTCTACAAATATACCTTGATGTATGCACATTTCAAGCATGTAGGAATTTTGAAGGATACAACTGGAGGTTATTTTTGAGAAGTGTTCCCCACTCGGTGGTGTTTCGGAGCAAGTCGTCCATATTTGTTTCATTTTTCTCTGTTATGTGCTTATGTGCACCCGTAGATTTCTAATGAAGTAATAAGCAGTGAAGAGAATCCGTCATAAGAAAACTTTTAACTACCTCTATTCCTTTCTCCCCCTCTCTCTACCTCTTCCTCTCTCAAACGCATACACGTGCAAGTACACAATCATTCAGTAAAATATAACTCATGTTCGTCAATGTTTTGGAAATATACCACGATTTTCACTAGGGTGTTAGGGTTAGGGTTTAGGGTTACGGTTACGGTTAGGATTAGTATTACGGTTTTAGGGTCAGGGTTAGGGTTTTAGGGTTAGGGTTTAGGGTTAGTGTTAGGGTTAGTGTTAGGATTAGGTTTAGGGTTGGGTAATCGTGCGGGTGTTAATCTGAAAAATTACAGATATGTGAAAAGTACCAACCCTGTCATCTATTATAACTTTTGTTGTTCTGTTTAAAATATACATAAACTATGCCTCCAAAGAAGAGAGTTTGCTGGGGAAAGACAGCAACCAGTTTAAAATGACGGCAACAGACTGCAGCAATTCACCACATTCCAGAAGCTACCTTGAACATAATGCAAAATGGTGCATCAACATCTTCTGCCCAATCTGATAGAATTCTGGCAAAACTGTGTAGCAACAGATCGCCAGCAATTGCTTCATCACAAATTGCCGCCCTAGCTCCTGCGAAAAGGGATTACCCTGCTATGTATAATCAGGGCAGTGCAAAAAGTTGTTTTGTACAAGCATTTCTATAGCCAATTAGACGGATGAAATTTACGTATGCTTAATAATTTTACGGAAAACAGCCTTCAGACTTTCCCTATTAATTTCATCGTCTTTTGAATTATGAACATATTTACATCATAAGGGTTTTTTCGTTGTAAGGCTTTCTTTTTTAGTTGATTTTCACCTAGCAATACTTATCGTAGATGGCGTAATAAGTCACACACGGACAAGGTCGGGTTATACTGCTAGTTTTATATAAATACCTTTCAAACAGCATACATTATGGTTATAAAGAAATTTGTGGGGAAAATCTTTTTTGACAGGATGGGGAGAAAAATTTTGAAGAGTAAGAAATTCATAAATTATTTTTTTACTTGAGTGTAATGGGAAAAAGTTTGAAAAAACTTGGATATATATTTTTTTGTTTGAGTAATAGAAAAAGGTTTTTAGAAAGATCTCATGTATCATGGTGAGAGAAACAAAAGAAAAAAGTTAAGGGCGATTTAGCATATCTGATGACCGTCTGATAACTTCCTTATTTAATATTTTCGGTTAATTACTACAAGATCTCTCAGTCACCAATAAACAAGTTAACAAGCCTAAAGGGTGTAGGAAAATCTGTATTGAACGTTTTAAAGTATAAGCCTAGTTGGGGGTAAGAAGAATGTTTGGTATTATTTGATACTTTTACCTGCATGATTTACACTAAGAAACAAAAACTTGGTTTTTGCGTGGAATCAAGTACCCTGACGGAAAACGGGGTAGAGTGCGGTGGAAGCCTCGCATTAGTTACCCGATTTCAGCGCAAAAAATTGCAAAGGGAAAGTGCTTTAGTTTTTCAAATCTATTCAGCAATCTGGGATTATTATATATTATATTATATCCAGTTTTAAAGTATAAGCCTAGTTGGGGGTAAGAAGAATGTTTGGTATTATTTGATACTTTTACCTGCATGATTTACACTAAGAAACAAAAACTTGGTTTTTGCGTGGAATCAAGTACCCTGACGGAAAACGGGGTAGAGTGCGGTGGAAGCCTCGCATTAGTTACCCGATTTCAGCGCAAAAAATTGCAAAGGGAAAGTGCTTTAGTTTTTCAAATCTATTCAGCAATCTGGGATTATTATATATTATATTATATCCAGTGATTTTAAGAGGTAGGAAAAAGATATTTTGATTTAATATTGTATCTTTACTTGTTTCACACACATACACAAACTAATGTGTTTTTTTAGATGAATTATTTATCATTCTTTATCTTTCCACAAACTTTGTTACCACTAACTTCTATAACCTCTGCATTTTCACTTATTCATTTCAAACTTCTTTGAATTTTCAATCTAATGTAATCCACACTCTCTTGAAAATGTATTTCTGCAAAATGTTATCTAAAAATATGGGTAAAGAAAGAAACAGCAAAAAAATATTTGAAAAGGGGAGGGGGTGAAATTTCCAAGGGTTCCACACCACCCTGTTTTCAAGACCCAAAAAAGAGTTTTATGGTATATTAGGAGGTCACCATAATTCATTCAGTGGAAAAAAAAAAACAATTTACCCAATGATTCTGGGATGGGGGTGGTCTGGTTTCCCACTCACCCTTTTTCTGAACAAAAATAAGGGGTTTGCAGCAAATTGGGAAACGGAGTGTGAAATTTGCAAAAATATGTCTGTTAAAAAGAAGATAGAAGGAAACAAAGAAACGGTCTGTCATACAGCCTAAATGTTGGTTGTTTCACTCATCACTCTGAGCTAAACTTAATCATTAAGTGGGCCTGGCTTGGATTAATATCTCCTCAGTTCTGGAGCTTGCAGGATTATCCAGAAGTGATAGGAAGAAACCATATGGTCTTACTCTCTGTCCCTGAGTAAGAAGTAGGTGCCTCGTTTGGGACACCATAATCTGTAACTCTTTCGCTCCTGCCCACATCCTGGATGATGCAGTAAATGGGAGGGTCACTGCTTCTGTAACCAAATGGAACAAAACCCTGAAGTATTGGGACGTTACAGTGAGCTATCTCTTCCAGCCTGTGACATTTGAGACATTTGGAGGGATTGGGCCACTAATGGTGAAGTTCTTGTCATTATTGGCAGCTCGCCTCACTGAAATGTCAGGTGATGCCCATGAGGGTGCTTGGCTTCTCCAATGCTTTAAGCCTTGCCATCGTCCATGGTAATGTCACGAGCTTGCTTCAGTAGGTTCCATTGAACCTTGTAGTGTACAACCAATTGAGGCATTTGGTGCTGCATTAATGTTTTTTCCTCCCTTCTTTTTGTTTTTCTTTTGTAAAATATATTCTTTTTCATATTTTGAATAAAATATATATTACCCCCCCCCCCCCCCCCAAATAAATTAATAAAAAAGCACAAGAAACTAAAACAAGAAAGCAGAAGTATAAGTAGCAATTAAACATTCAATCAATGACAATGTTGTTAAATGAAAGTATTTAAAAAGGAGTTTTTGAAAAAGTGTTAAATTTATTTTAACAGCATAGGGTTAATGGATCATGTTAAATTTCTTCCAACCACTTGAAGGTTTTCAGATTATTCTTAAAAATATTTTGATGTAGTTTTGCAAGCTGCTTTTCTTTTCTTTTTTATCTCCCTTTTTCTGTTTCTTTGTATTTAAATGCTATAAATAAAAAAAATTGGTAGAGGTAAAGGGCATGGACTGCACCCCTCTTTCGGTTTTTTTGGGGGGGTGGGGGCGAAATACGTTGAAAAATACAGAGATTATGATTATGAAAAAAATTTTTTTGTAAAATTTCAATTTTTCAAAAAAAAAAAAAATTAATGCGCATCTATGACAGAATGAGAAATTAAAGTGTTTTCTCTACTAATGTTTTGCGCATTCTCTTATTCTTTTACTTGTTTCAGTCATTTGACTGCGGCCATGCTGGAGCACCGCCTTTAGTCGAATCAAATCGACCCCAGGACTTATTCTTTGTAAGCCTAGTACTTATTCTATCGGTCTCTTTTTGCCGAACCGCTAGGTTACGAGACCTAAACACACCAGCATCGGTTGTCAAGCGATGTTGGGGGGGACAAACACAGACACACAACATATACACACATACATATATATATACATATATACGACGGGCTTCTTTCAGTTTCCATCTACCAAATCCACTCACAAGGCTTTGATCGGCCCGAGGCTATAGTAGAAGACACTTGCCCAAGGTGCCACGCAGTGGGACTGAACCCGGAACCATGTGGTTGGTAAGCAAGCCACTTACCACACAGCCACTCCTGCGTAGAATTATACTAAAATAGCAGACATAAAAAGTATCTAAACAGAAAATCCGACATGCTAGAAACAGCAGCTAAACGACGAATCACGTTTTTCAAGATCTTCAATTGTTAAGTACGTTCCAACCGGAAAGTCCGACAAGCTAGAAACAACAGCCAAATTGAAGATCAACTTTCAAAATATGAATTTCCAAAAAAGAAAAAAATTTTTTTTTTTGGAAAAATTGAAAGTTAATAAATTTTTTTTTTTCAGAATCATAATCTCCATATTTTCCTTCATATTTCGCAAAAAGTAATTTTCTGAAAAAATTGAAAAATGAAGAAATTGGGGTGGGGAGCAATTTAAATTTTGAAATGCAAATTTTTTTGCAGATTTGGAATCTCCGCAGTCAAAATAGTGGGTTTCTGTAGAAAAAAGTTTTTAAAAAAGGCATAAACGGGATGCAGTCCATGTCCTTTTACCTCTGCCAAAAATTTAATTATTAATATGAAAAAAAAGTTATGGGCATTTAAAGTTATGTAACTTTAGCCAGCAGAGTTTCAGATCAGGATGCTGACATAAGCTCGATTTTTTTCGTTTTGACGGGGATTTTCCCAATATTTTTTCACCACAGCCTTCAAAATGATGGAGGGCATCTTTTTATAGAAAAAAAATTTCTTTGTCACTCTAACATATATTAATGTTTTTCAATATTTTCCCCCTCTTAAAAACCCATTTTATGGAATATTGATGTGTAACACATTGCTGGGATTTAAGCAACAAAAAAATTTGCAAGTTAAATCTTTACCCCACACCTCCACAACCATACACAACCAAGAGAGGTGGCGCGTTCCCACGCGTGTAAGAAAAAAACATTCACTAACAGGAAAGTATGCTATTAAAATAAATCTTTCACATACTTCTTTCTTAAATGACTGTGGATAAATCCCAGCAACGACTTTCTCAGGCTCTCCAATATTTTAAAATCATAAGCAGAAACAATGGGAAGGGGTGGAGTGGGAGCAGGGTTGAAAAAATCATAAATTTTCAAAATTGTTTTCAATAGCACACGCCCAAGATAGTTTGGTTAACATTTACTTTTACACCCGACCACCAAAACAAAAAAAAAAAAAACAAGTGTAACAGGTGTAAAAAATGTGGGTACTTGTTAAGTTTACACGCGTAAAAAAAGTAAATAAAAATTAAGGGAGAGCTAACTAAAAAAAGCGATGGAGGTTAATGTAGTTTTGCACCTCTTCCTGAAAAATTGCATTTTGTTTTGGATTCTTAGGTTTTAGATGTCGGGGTTTACAAATATGCAAAAAAAAAAAAAAAAAAAAAAAAAAACCCCACCACCCATTTAAAATTTTGAACGTTTTCGAAAATTTGTTTCCCTAGATTCCAAATATGGAAGAAACCAGGTTTTCAAAATTTTAAATTCAATAAGCATATAGATATGTGTATAAAAAGATATCTATCTAGCTATGAATGCCTTCCTGGAGCTAAAAATAACAGTAACACTGTCTTCTATAGGACCGCCACATTTAGTTGACAAATATATTTTATAAAAAAATTGATAGACAAATAAATGAATGGATAAAATATTTCAAAATTTAAAATTGAGGGAGGGGGTAAAATTTGAGCCCCTTATTAAACTTTATAATATTAATTATTAATGTTTGTTTCTCATAAAATGGCCAGCAATTTCAGTAGGGGTAAGTCGATTACATCGATGTCAGTGTTTAACTGGTACTTATTTCATTGACCCTAAAAGAATGAAAGACAAAGTTGACATCGGCGGAATTTGAACTCGGAAAGTGTAGACGGATAAAATGACTGGCTTGCTTACAATTCTGCCAGTTCGCCACCTTAAATCTCAATCTAATATTGAGTTTGTTGCATCATGGAATTAATTCACTGGTGTGTTGTAATCAACTAATGCGTTTTGTTTTATGATCCAGAAAGTGAAACTACTGAAGTCTGTAGAGAACAGCATAAATTGAAAATGAAATGTTTGGTAGTACTCATAGACGACTTAAATCAACACCTATGAGCTGACTGAAAGGAAATGTACTAGATATTTGTATTAATAAAATGAAAATTGAAAATGCAACTTTCTTGCATCATTGGCATTAATCCTTTTGACAGTATTATCCTTATTCCTATAAAAGTCTTTTACTAAACTTATATTTCCATATAATGAAATTTAATAAGCGACTTTCAAAATTCCGATTTCTGGCAATTTTCTGGAATCTCTGTATCCGAAAAGCTGGGTTTTTCGAAAAAAAAAAAAAAAAAAAAAAACTCACAAAAAAACCCCACAATAATTTGCAAGAAAATAGGGGGGGGGGAAGTCTTTCAGAAAATAGTAGCTGAAAAACAGGATAAAAAAAACCTAAAAGCAGCGGAAATGCACGAACAATTATGGTGGTGTCATGAAGTAAACATGCTTCTGATACTCTCGTTAATTCATACGAATGTAACTGAGATTAAATACGTCATAAATAACTGTGATAAACGAAATATACACCGCCGGAAGTTGTTGTTGACAAACAACAGCAGTAATTTTATTCAGCTGAATACACGTCATTGATTAGTTTAAATTACCAAAATACAACACGAAATAACTTCGAAAATAGAAACTTTTCTCAACAACGCTAAGAGTAAAAGATATTCTTTATGACACATTCTACCAGCATACGTAGTTTGAAAGTGTTTAGTTAAAGGAAATTAATTAATCGAGCTGCTCGTTTATTCAGAATACCCAAGTCTAGTTTTGTATTTCCCCGGAATGTTTAGTTTCATTTTTAGTCCCAATGCGGGCGCATGCATGATAATATTCGTAAGTTATTACACTTGGAAAAGTACAGAACAAGATTTCTACAGTAGAATTAGCCTAATCTGTCACCTCTAATGGAAACTAAAAGTTCTTACAGTTAAAATTCTATTGTATTTATATAAAATTTCATTAAAAGATATTCATTTTCCTAAAAGTAATGAGAGAAAATAATCGGATAGTGTGAATTTTCCGAAAGCCCTCGGATCTTTCTGAACTGACAGGCACCACTTTTCATTTATATTTTATGTAGTGTTTTTGGTACCGAAACACTTTCAAACTTTGTATACTTGTATATTTTGTGTTATAGAACAGATAAAAATTTTTGTATTCGCAGATATTTCATGTAAAAAATTGTCGTATTTCAATAATTTTAACCAATCACTGATGTCTATTGAGGTGAAAACAATTACTGCTATGAAATATAAACAACATATTCTAGCGGTGTAATGGGATCTTTTCCCTTGAATAAAATTAGTGCCATTGTTTGTCAACAACAACTATCGGCGGTACTGTTATTTATGACATCGTTCGTGTGTTTGTACTGGTTTTAGCTTTAGGGTTAGTTTTAGGGTTAGGGTTATGATTATTTTTGCCATAACCTAACTCATAACCCTAACCCTAACCCTAAAACCCTTACTAGAGAATAACGATATAATTAACAAGGAATAATGATCTTGACACTGGCAAAGATTATTGTTTACAAAAACAGCAGTAGCTGTATTCAGTGATTGGTTGAAATTACAGAAATTCGACAACTTTAACATGAAATAACTTGCGATGTAGAAATTTTTGTTAAGAAGGCTAAGAGAAAAAGATGTTTTATATGACACGTTCTACCAGTATCCCAAGTTTGAAAGTGCTTCGTTAAGAAAACAAATGGTGCCCGTCAATTCAGAAAGATCCAAGCCCTTTCCTCACACCCTTGGAAAAAATTTCCCCCACAAATTTCTTTATAATCGTTATCTATACCGTTTGAACGGTATTTATATAAAATTTAATTGAACAATATCTATTTTCCTAAAATTTATGAGGTTCATTGACGCAAATTTTTGTTTTCACATTCGTTTAATACGCTTTTTTGGTAATTATTCAGTTTACGTGTGTAAAAAAGTAAATAAAAATTAAGGGGGAGATAACTAATAAAAGAATCAAAGGGAAGTAAGTCAACTTATTTTACTTTACCAAAATAAGTTTACACCACACGAAAATTAGTTTAGTTTGGAATTGGAAATCAATCGAGATGTCACGTAAAAGACCAGTGGCACTAAAGACCTTCACCCGGGGAAAAAAAAAAATTAACCAGCCTGGGATGTGTTAACGACCCGGGGGGGGGGGAGGACTTTCGGAAAATTCACAAGATCCTATTTTTCCGTCATACAGAATATAGAGTCTCTTACAGTTGTTTCTGGAATAGCCAAGTGTGTGGATCATCAAACTGAGTAAGGATTTCATAGGCTGAGTATACTATCATCAGAGAGATGTAAAAGTGAGGGTAAGTCCTCAATCGAAGATATTAGTGTATTCCAGTTTGTCAAGAATGGGGGAAGGATACGTTAGGTAGATCCATGATCAAATGAAGAATACAGTTATAGGTAATATCCAACAGCAGCTTCAAATGAGAATGTTCGATGATAATAGTGAAAGTTACCTGTACCAGTTTTGAATAGAGAATGAATGAGGATAGAATAGGAATATTATACTATAGTCAGGAGGAAAGACAGGTGGATGTAGTAGAGTAGATATATAGTAGTCAGTATAGTGGGGTATGCGAGTCGAGAGAGGTTAGTGGGTGCATGTATAAAGACAGGTAAAGGGATGAAGAATAACATATCAAATGACCACCAAGGCAGGCCAGAGTTAGCAAAAATGGGAGGGATAAGATAGTGATGGTAATGAAGTAGTTGTAAAAGATAATGAAGATCTCATGCTAAAGGGAGCCTGATAATAATGGAAGTGAGGGGAGATTTGGGACTCGTCTGGTTGTAGTGATACTAGAAGTAGATGCCCATAATATTAAATATAAAATATAAAAATTTGTGGTGTTAATGAAGTGTATGCTCATTGGGAACTGAGGGATAAGATTTGAAATGATAAATCAAAAATAAATAGATTAGGGACATATATTTACTAAGTTTAGATGTAGTGAAATTGTAGGGCTCAGGAATGAAGGAACCAAATATAATATTAAATAAATGAGTGAAGAGAGTTGAAAAGATTGATTAATTATATGCATTTTAGTAATTCGTATATAGCTCCAAACCATCAGGAGAGATGCTGAGTAGTGTTCTATTAATTATGAGTGTGTTGCAGCTGAAAGGATATTCTATTACTTATGATCTAGGTGGGGGATATTAGATATGGAATAAAGGAGAGAAAGAAAATCTACAGAAGAAGGAAAAAGATGTGAAGATACTGTAATCTACATACCTATACTTAAATAGTCATTATCTGAAAATCTTGTCTTTGCTTTCTTTCTGTTTGCACATATACATACAGTTGAAGATAGACGGAAGCAGAGAGTATGGGACAATCTGCGCTCAGTCCCACTTTCAACTCTCCCTTTGGTCAATTTTCAAGATGTTGCCTTCTGCTAGTGCAAAATTCTCAGAGGACTGGATTGATGCCTTGCCTGCAGCTAATGTTGGTGGTCTACTCAAGCTAGATGAGCTCTGCATCTTCATTGCACTCAGAGTGGGAGCTAACGTCTGTGGAGAACTGAGATGTTGTTGTAGTATGCTCCACAACTCAGCAAGTTTTCATGGTTTGTCTTGCTGCCTAAATATTGGTTGGTTTGTCACACCGAGCTAAACTTAATCATTAAGCAGGCCCTGGCACGGGTTAATATCCTCTCAGTTTTGGAGCTGGTGGGATTATGCAGAAGTGATGGGAAGAGACCAGATGGTCCTTATCCTTTGTTCCCAGGTAAGATATAGGTGCCTCATCTGGGACACCGTAGCTCCCCCTCACATCCTAGATGCTGCAGTAAATGGGAGAATCACTTCTTCCATAACAAAATGAAACAAAATTCTGAAGTACTGGGACCTGTCAGTGAACCATTTTTTCCAGCCTGTAGTGTTTGAGACGTTTGATTGAGCTGCGCCACTAATGGCAAAGTTCTTGTCATTGTTGACAGCTTGCCTCACTGAGATGTCAGGTGATGCCCATGCGGGTGCTTGGCTGTCCCAACACCTTTGCCTCACCATCAACCATGGTAATGCTGCAAGCATGTTGGCTTGTTTCAGTAGGTTCTGTTGAACTTTGTGATGTGTAACCAATTGAGGCAATTGGTGTTGCATTGGTGATTTTTTCCCTTTCTTTTTTCTTTCTTTGTTCCTCTTTTTCCATTTTTTTCTCCTGGATTTGGATTGGTATTTTTAATGTGATTTTGCATTATATATGTACCATATACATACATTCCAATAAAAGAATATTTCCTTAAAAACAAAAAAAAAACGTATGCATATATGTGGAGTGAGGTTGCAAAATGGAATGTTTTTACTGCATTTTTGACCTTGGGACAAAATATATATTTTTTATAAATGTTCATAACCTTCCAAAAACTATATCAGCTAAGCAAATGTCCTTCCCTAAATGCTTTAAAAGTATTTTAACATAATATGATCACTATTTCAGAAAATTATCGTTGTTCTCTTTGAACATATAATAGACAAATTTGGCTGGGGCAAAATGAATAAGACAAGATAATATAAATTTGCCACTTCTATTCTCTAGAATCACATTTGAAAACACATTCATACACATCAGTATCCATCCATAAACATCAGAAATGCAAAACAAATTTTAAACACCTAAGTCAAATGAAAGAGAATCAGGAGAAAATGACACATGATATGAAATCAATGAAACTCGACTAACTAAAAAAAAAAAAAAAATCAACATAAAATATTCTCTATAGCTTCTTCACAATCTGCTGGAGTGTCCCCTTCATGATATATTTACACACCGTGTAGTTAAAGAGAAGAAATAACTGAAATTAGTCGTTACTCATTTTACCCCATTTTAGACGTCATAATGCTGGCGTAGGGGACGTCCCACACCAGCATTAAGAATACCAACAACAACAGAAGTAGCAACTCGAAGATACACTGGATGTTTACGGAAACACCTTCAAGCAGCGCCTCTCCAACAATAGATCTTTGTTTAGGGTCCGAGAGAGACAATATGCCATGTTGGCCAGCCATGTGTGACGCCTGAAGGACAAAGGGACTCCACACGTAATCTCATGGAAGATCCTAGAAAAACCAGACCCTTACATCAACGGGAACGAATGGGCAAGGATATTAAAGAACTTCCTCAACTCGGAGAACATCTTAAATTCCAGGATGGAAGTCTTCAGACCCTATTTACACTTCATGAGATTGCTGCTGAAATCCTGGAACCCACAGACTGACCGGGTCGATTACAGATAGTAGTCTAAGGGAGACAATCCCTTGCATTTAACCCTTCTCCTTTGTCCATGTTTTCAACAACTGGTCTTTTCTCCCTCCACTTTGAATAGTGGTTATAGGCCACTGGCTATTAGGGTCTGAAGAGCTAAGTACTTTACGGATGCGAAGCCCTAGATAACCCCATAACTATCTTTATCTAATATATCATCATCATTTAACATCTGTTTTCCATGCTGTATGGTTTGACTGAAAACTGGTAAGCTGGGGGAGCTGTACCAGGTTTCAATCTGATTTGTCATGGTTTCTAAGCTGGATGTCCTTCCTAACGCCAACCACTCCAAGAGTGTAGTGGGTGCTTTTTACGTGCCATTGGCATGAGTGCCAGTTACAAAACACTGGCATGGCCACGACTATGATCTCACTTGGCTTGACAGGTCTTCTCAAGCATGGTGTGTTGCAAAAGGCCTCAGTCACATTTATGTATTTGTTTAGCAAGATTCTTGATGTGAAATCATCTGTTAAGATAGGTATTGTTATACTTGGGGATGGTCATATTTTGCTAATTAAACACACGCACTATATATTTGGTCTTCCCTTCAACTTTATTATTATTTTAATTTCTTTTTGTTAAAGCTCTTTCATTACACGTCCTGTGACCTCTTTAGCAACTCTATCCCACATGTCGCCTCCAGAAAAAAAAAAATTTTCATTACAATTTCTGATATAATCGGATTCTATACCATCTGAAGCATATTTATAGAAAGTCTCATTAAAAACATCAATTTTTCTGGAAACAAAGTGAACACATGCGTAGGTATCTGGGTACTACTAAAGCAGCACGGTCCCGAACGCGCAGTCGCGCGTCCGCGCTAGCTAGTCGTGAGTGGTCGATTCTAACCCTAACCCGTATTCATTTGCACACGCGGGTTAGGGTTAGGGTTAGGATCGACCACTCACGACTAGCTAGCACGGACGCACGACTGCGCGTTCGGGTCCGTGCTGCTTTAGTAGTACCGGTATCTGGTCGACCATTTGGATGCCGTCAGGTAATTACCATGGTTTCGCTCCGCTTGCTACAAATAGCAGCCAAATCTCCCCACACCATCTTATTAAAATCGTCCTTAACATAATGTCTGAACGATTTACTGAATTATGTTGTCATAGTCGAACAGAATAAAGTAAATATCAAGTAGACTGGAACACATTTGATCATAGTTTTGCCACATCAAGACGATTAAATAACAAGAGAAACAAACAATCTAACCCAACAATGTTACACAGTCAAACAGGTGTAAAAAAATGTAGAAAACGAATATGAAAACAAAAATTTGTGCAGACGAACGTGGGGGGTGGGGGAACTTTCGGAAAATTCACAAGATCCGATTTTCCGAAATCCTCTCTGCACCCCTACAGAAAACATTTTCCCATAAATTTCTTTATAATCGTAATCTATGCCATTTGAACAGTATTTCTATAAAATTTCATCAACATATATCCATTTTCATGAAAGTTATGAGGGAGAAATCGGATGTTGTGAATTTTCTGAAAATCCTCTCCCCCACCCCCGTTCGTCTGCACAGATTTTTGTTTTCATATTCGTTTTCTACATATTTTTACACCCATCTGACTACGTTTTCAGTTTTGATTTGGTGAGGGGGAGTTAAACTATGTATTAACCGACCCACATGAAATTTTGTAAATTGCAATCATTCTAGCCAGATTGATTCCGATTTCTGAATTGTGCCATTCTTGTTTTAGGTTAGGTACTAATGTAAACATTTACCGTAAATATAGTAACGTTATTTCACTTACGTCCCACGAATTCTTCACTGGGTTCCATACATTTACTGATATTTTATCAATATCAGAGAGAAGGAAAACAAGGCTCATTCTCCTCGTATATAGTAACCTCCCTGTCTCCCGAACGATTGCATCATTAAATGCACCGTTTACCGGAAATGACCTTTCAGTTGCCCTCATCTCATCACCATGGCCGAGCAAGAAAAAGCCGCAGTTAAACAGGCAATCAAAGACCAAGGTGAAATTGTGCGTAAATTAAAAGCAGAGAAAGCTGAAAAAGAAAAAGTAAGGTTTGATATACCATATATGCGATGGTGCTTTAAATTCAAGCTTGTTATGTGATTATTATTACTGAATTTTGCAAATCATATGAGATATTTTTATCGCATTCGTTTCATACATTTCTCACTAAGTTTTTATTCTTTTGAACTAATTAAATTTTCGTTCAAATGTAATTTATATATTCATTATTACTAAGGGCTGCCTTTAGTGATTTCTTGTAACACAGTTATGGCTAATTTTTGCAGGGGAGAGTTATGGTCAGTTGAATCGTTTGTATGACATTACAGGTACTTGAAATCGATGTCTCAGTCGACACCGCACTTTTTTTAATTGTGAACAGCTGGGTACAGAGATAGGCAGAGTATAGCATCCAGTCATGCATTAGAACCATGC
>NC_142934.1:34906270-34916388 GCF_046866305.1 Octopus bimaculoides
TGTCTTCTTTCAGTTTCCATCTACCAAATCCACTCACAAGGCTTTGGTCGGCCCAAGGCTATAGTAGAAGACACTTGCCCAAGGTGCCATGCAGTGGAACTGAACCCAGAACCATATATATATATATATATATATATATATATATATATATATATATAATTACACACACACAAATGCATATATACTAATATATATCATCATCATCATCATCATCGTTTAACATCCGCTTTCCATGCTAGCATGGGTTGGACGATTTGACTGAGGATATATATATCCATTTGTGTGTATCATCATCATCATCATCGTCGTTTAATGTCCGCTTTCCATGCTGGCATGGGTTAGACGGTTTGACTGAGGACTGGCGAACCAGAAGGCTGCACCAGGCTCCAATCTGATCTGGCAAAGTTTCTACAGCTGGATGCCTTTCCTAACGCCAACCACTCTGAGAGTGTTGTGGGTGCTTTTACATGCCACCAGCACGAGGGCCAATCAGGCAGTTCTGGCAATGACCACGCTCAAAAAGTTTTTCTTTTTACGTGCTACCTGTACGGGAGCCAGTCCATCGGCACTGGCAACAACCACACTCAAATGTTGTTTTTCATGTACCAGTAAGGCAATGATCATGCTCGAATGGTGGTTTTTATGTGCCACTTGCACGGGAGCCAATCTGTGGCACTGGCAACGATCATGCTCCGATGTGCTTTTAATGTTCCACTAGCACAAGTGCCAAACAGGTGGTATACTGTCAGTGGCCAGGTCAGCGATTTTGATTTTGATTTCATTTGCCTCAATAGGTCTTCGCAAGCAAAGGGTATTGTCCAATGAATGAGGGGTACCCATAAGTGGGCTGGTTACACTTCATGCTTGGCTTTGCTTTTAATGTTTCACTGGCATGAGTGCCAATCAGGCGGTACTGTCATCGGCCATGTCAGTGATTTCGATTTTGATTTCACTTGCCTCAATAGGTCTTCGCAAGCAAAGTTTATTGTCCAATGAATGAGGAGTATTCATAAGTGGGCTGGTTACACCCACTGGCATAGGCCACAAGCTATGGTCTCACTTGGCTTGTCAGGTCTTCTCAAGCACAGCATCTCTCCAAAGGTCTCAGTCACTAGTCATTGCCTCGGTCATCACCCATACGAGTGCCGGTCGAGAAGGGAGTGAAGCATGGAGATACGATCTCTTCAAAACTTTTCACCGCATGTCTTGATCATATTTGTATCATCATCATCATCATCATCATCGTTTAACGTCCGCTTTCCATGCTAGCATGGGTTGGACGATTTGACTGAGGACTGGTGAAACCGGATGGCAACACCAGGCTCCAGTCTGATTTGGCAGAGTTTCTACAGCTGGATGCCCTTCCTAACGCCAACCACTCAGAGAGTGTAGTGGGTGCTTTTACGTGTCACCCGCACGAAAACGGCCATGCTCGAAATGGTGTCTTTTATGTGCCACCCGCACAAGCCAGTCCAGGGGCGCTGGCAACGATCTTGCTCGAAAATCCTACAGGAGCCAGTCAGGCGGTACTGGCAACGGCACGCTCAAAATGGTGCATCTCATGTGCCACCCGCACAAGAACCAGTCCAGGGGCACTGGCAACGATCTTACTTGGCTTGCCGGGTCTTCTCACGCACAGCACATTTCCAAAGGTCTCGGTCAGTAGTCATCGCCTCGGTGAGGCCCAATGTACGAAGGTCTTGCCTCACCACCTCAGCCCAGGTCTTCCTGGGCCTACCTCTTCCACGGGTTCCCTCAACTGTTAGGGTGTGGCACTTTTTCACGCAGCTATCCTCCTCCATTCTCACCACATGTCCATACCAGCGCAATCGTCTCTCTTGCACGCCACAACTGATGCTTCTAATGTTCAGCTTTTCTCTCAAGATACTTACACTCTGACGGGTATTCACATTGACATTACACATCCAACGGAGCATACTGGCTTCATTCCTTGCGAGCTTACGTATGTCCTCAGCAGTTACAGCCCATGTTTCACTGCCATGTAGCATGGTTGTTCGTACGCATGCGTCATACAGTCTGCCTTTTACTCTGAGTGAGAGTCCCTTTGTCGCCAGCAGGGGTAAGAGCTCTCTAAACTTTGCCCAGGCTATTCTTATTCTAGCAGCTACACTTTCAGCACACCCACCCCCACTACTAACTTGGTCGCCCAGATAGCGGAAGCTATCGACTACCTCTAGTTTTTCACCCTGGAATGAGATAGAAGTTGTTTCCTGTTTGTTTACAGTCTTTATTGCACCTGAACATCTGCCACAAACAAAAACTAACTTGCTAGTTAACCTGCCTTTGATGTTGCTGCACCTCTTATGTGTCCATAGCTTGCACCGGGTACATCTTATAGAGTTACTACCTACTCCTTTTCTACATACTGAGCAGGGCCATCTACCTGAAGGGGTTTGTGTTTTATCTACCTTCCTACTTATTAGGATTTTGGTTTTAGCTAGGTTGACTCTAAGGCCCTTCAATTCTAGACCTTGCTTCCACACCTGAAACTTCTCCTCTAGTTCTGATAGTGACTCCGCAATTAGGGCAAGGTCATCAGCATAGAGGAGCTCCCAGGGGCAACCTGTCTTGAACTCCTCTGTGATTGCCTGGAGGACTATGATAAATAAGAGGGGGCTGAGGACGGAACCTTGGTGGACCCCTACCTCTACCCGGAATTCATTGCTGTACTCATTTCCAACCCTCACCTTACTGGCAGCATCTCTGTACATGGCTCGCACAGCTCTCACTAACCATTCTTCTATCCCAAGTTTCCTCATTGACCACCAGATAAGGGATCGGGGGACCCTGTCAAAGGCTTTCTCCATGTCAACGAAAGCCAGGTACAGAGGTTTATCCTTAGCTAGGTATTTCTCCTGCAACTGTCTCACTAGAAATAAGGCATCAGTAGTGCTTTTACCTGGCACAAACCCAAACTGCATCTCATCTAAATTGATTCGCTCCCTAATTAGTTGGGCTATGACCCTCTCTGTAACTTTCATAACCTGATCTAACAGCTTGATGCCTCTGTAATTATTTGTATCTAAAGCGTCACCTTTACCTTTGTAGCAGTTGACTATGATGCTGCTACACCAGTCATTGGGTATGACTCCTTCGTGTATCACCTGGTTCGTAATATGGGTGACTAGGCTATAGCCAACACTGCCAGATATTTTGAGCATCTCTGCAGTGATTCCTGATGGGCCGGGGGCTTTCCCGGTCTTCATACTCTTAATTGCTTTATCTACCCTGGTACTATCAACTCGGATAGCTGGTCCCTCTATTGGGTCGACATACGGCAGGCTCTCTTTCTCCCATTCATTCTCTTTATTAAGCAATCTATCGTAGTGGCATCTCCAGACCTCTTTCTTTGCATCCTCATTTAATGCAAGCGTACCATCATCCATGCGAACACATTTCTCTCCTACAACATCACTATTCTCTCTCCTACACTGTCTTGCAACACGAAATACCTCGAGTCTTTGGTCCTCACGGCGCAGAACATTGGCAAATCTTTCCGTATCTGCTTCCCCTCTGGCTAAATAAACCTGTCGCCTAGCCTCCCTTCTGGCACATTGGTACAATTCCCTGCTACCACCGTTCTTCCAGTCCTTCCAAGCCTGTTTCTTTTGTCTAATAGCCCTGTCTACCTCCTTGTTCCACCACCACGTTACTCTGGGTCGGGAGGGGACCTTACACCACCCACAAATCTGGTCGGTGGCTTTCAACAGGTTGTCCCGCAGAAATCTCCAATTGTCTTCCACGTTGTATGATGCTATATCCCCTTCTATTTCGTTAAATGCTTCAAGTAACTTGTCTCTAAGTCTCTGTCCGTTTGCAGGGTCTTTATGCTTCCACACCCTTCTCCTCCAAGCCTGTCTAATTCTGGGCACCCATTTTGCCTTGATCCCAAAGTCGCTAACTACTAATCTATGTTGTGGGGTACATTCTTCGCCAGGGTAGGTTTTGGCATTTATAAGCCGCCCTCTTTCCCTATTTCTGGCGAGGATGTAGTCGATTTGGCTAGAGTGTCTGCCGGAGCGGTAGGTGACTAGGTGACTGGCAGGTTTCCTGAAGTTGGTATTGCAGATCATAAGATCGGTTGCATCACAGAACTCCAGCAGTCTGGTTCCCTCCTCGTTGCGGGAACCGAAGCCATAGCCTCCATGTATGCCATGGAAGCCTCCAGCACGACGTCCGACATGACCGTTGAATTCTCCAGCCACAAAGAGAAGGTCCCTGTCACTCGTCGACGAGGTAGTTTGCAAGAGGGTGTCATAGAATTGGTCTGTATGTATATATATATATATAGCAAATAAGAAAATGGAGAGGATACAAAAGGACATACGGTAGACATTCCAGTGTGTCTATTCCAAAGCATTAGAAAGTATTAGAAGAAAACATACACATGTAGTAACTATGGATTACACACACACACACACACGTGTATTAATATTACAAAAAAAAAAGCAAAAGATCAGTTCCTTACGGCTGTTTCTGCCATGAGGCAACGAAAACCTCTATGCCATTTCCATCTCTTCAGTGTTCTGTAGGGTGGGCAGATAAAGTTTGGATGATGAGTTTGCCTCTAGGCTTCTTCAGAGAGTCTAAGTGGTTAGGAGGGCTGTGAGAGAAGTATAACTTATTAAAATGAATTAGGTATAGGAAGGGGAAATAAGCTACAAACTTCCCGTGATGTATTCCAGAATCCATATTACTTTGTCCAATGGTGGATAGGTGAGTATAGTCATTCTTGGGAGGAGTTTTTAGGAAGGGTGAATTTAGGCATTAATTCGCATTATGTTTCCATAGAAATTCACATTAAGTTTACATAGAAATACAGTGGTGGATTTGAAGGTATGGTCGATGTTATGGAGGTGAAAGTTCATATGTAAAATGCCAGCTAGTAGGTGCAACATTGTAAATGGTATGGCATAATTAGCTTATGGTGGTGAACCCATCATGGGAAAATTTGGTATATAAGTGTACTAATGAGAGTAAGGAACCAGGTGGTGACTAAAGTGCAGTGTTAGTGTTCATTATTTTTTTGCCGATCAACAAGTCTCTGAATCCCTATGTGTAGTGAGGTGGGGGTCGTGGTCAGTGCTACAGCCTAATTGGTCAGCTATTTTTTTGAAAACCATGACATGGTTCCAGTTCGTTGATGGTTACCAGATAAGACAAAAACAAATCAAATAAATATATAAACCATTGCCAGTATGGGCAAGTGAAAGAGCAAAATAGAATTAAAACCAAGTAAATGAGTAAAATACAAATAAAAACAAGTAAATGAGTAAGTGCGATAACTAAAATAATAGGACTAAAGGAAGAGGATCATAAAGGACAGCATAAGAAAAGTAAAAGAGTATAAACGTATAAAAATATAAAACATATATCTATCTATTGGGGGAATCTACTGTATATGGTTAAACATAATATAGGAGCTGGATAGGGGATTCATTGTTGTCGGAAGGCAGAAGAAGGAAGGTTTCGTGAATAGGGACAAAAGTGGAACAGACCAGAAGGATAGTGGTTGTTTGTTTTGCTAACTTATACTTATTCAGTGCTAAACCATATACAAGTAAAATATAGAATATTAGATATAAAGTATTAGAGGAATGGCACTGTGTTATAGTATTAAATTATTAAGTGTTTTACTTAAAAGGGGTAGTTTGAAGAAAATGTTTACATGGTTATGTATACTGCTATCGATGATTCTGTGTATAGCTAAAGCGGGGTAACCTGGATATTTCTAACTACTTAAATGAATGAATGAATGAATTAATTTTGTATTGGAATAGTACTCAATTTAGGTCTAAGGGAAGGGGTAATATCAGTTGCATATGTAAATTGGAGGTATTTGTGTTCGGGTAAGGGTGTCAACTATGAGGCGTAGGCATCCATGTATTACGATGTATTACGTAGTTTATCTATAGTAAATTGCATTATATTATACTCAGTTATCCGATTGTACATAATGGTTTATATTTATAAATTAAGCTAATGGACAGTGTGCTTTATCATTATTATTACTCTACTCATTTCTAGGGTGCTTTTAATTACTAGGTGCTAGTATGTATGATGAACTAGTCCCGTGTGTATTTTCCAGAGGTTTATAAGGTTCATATGAGAGGGGTTCTTAGTCACAGTGTATAAGCCATGTTTATGTAGAGTGTTCCTAGTAGGAGTATGGAGTAACATACCAGTGGTAGACAAAAACGATGGGGTATTACTATCTGTACCTGTCTATACTCATGCTCCAGCAATCATGCATATAAATATATCTACAGACCCACATATTCTCCTATACTAATACTAATCAGGTATATATTCACACTCATATCCATGTGTGTACACCATTATATACATGTAAATCCATACTGGCCCTTAGCCACACCCTTATCTCCACACATGTGCACACATGTATATATCCATTTCCACAACTATCAATGCATAATTGTGCAAACATCCAAGAACCTATGGCTTCTTGCATAGTCTCACATATATACCTATATAAATGTGCATATATGCATACATACACATGCCCATACTTATATCTGTATAAGCCTGTATATACATACACACACACACAAATATGTGTATATATATATATATATATATATGCACAGATACACATCCATATATGTATATATACATATATATACATACACATACATATATGTACACAAATATACCCATACATATATATACATACACACATACACATATGTACATATACACTCAAACAATGCACACTCATACATACAGACACAATACAAGTATTCACCTATACATACAAAGCCTTATACCTATACATACTTACACACACAGAAATAGGGTTACAATTGTATGTACTTATATGTGCGCACACACACATGCATAGATACACACATACATGTATACATCCGCACATGCAGCATACATGCATATATTCGTACATACATACATACACTCAAAAGTATATACAAGTACCTACCTAGAAAAGGTAAATCGCATACTAGTTAATGTGGGAAGAACCAGGGCATAAAGCACAATAGGGGGATGTGGCAAACGCTTATGGTGACCATGTACAGGAAGGTATTGATAATAGGAATATTGTTATTACAATACAAATAAGGAAGGGTGCTAGTGCTAGTGGGGGTTAAATAACTAGTACTAATGGTATTTAGAAAAAGTGTGCTTGGTCTTGTGAAGGCAGGAAACATTTCTCTCCTAAAGAGAATTAACAAGCGGAAGGTTGGCTTTAATCGTGAAGAAAATTGTATTTTCACATAACTTACATTTCCTATTCTTTGTACTATATACTGGTGCTGTGGTTAAAATCTTCCAATGTAGGTTATAATCAATTTCCTTATCCTTAAGTTCCCATTTGTAGTTGCTCAATCCCATTGAATTTCTCCTATTTCTGTTTCTAAAGGTGTATCTATGGTCATTAAGTCCATGTTTCATATTATTCTGGGTTGCTCCTACATACACCTCATTACCAGATTGCATACTTACTACACATTGGTATACTACTTCCTTTCTAATGCAATTATTGTTGAATACACAATTCCTGCTAATTCTACAATCACAGATTCTATATATCTGTGTGGTGGTAATATTGTGGGTAGTATTAGGTTTTGCATTATTGGTGCTGTGGTTATTGTTGATACTAATAATGATGTTTTGTTATTACTATTGCAATTGCTCGTATCACTATTATTATTATTATTGATTTCAATATTATTATTATTGTTTCTTCTTCTTCTTATCATCATCATCATCATCATCAACACTGCTATTACTACTATTATTACCTCATGGCTATTGTTATTACTAGGGTGCATATTACTGTTGTTATTTTTTCTACTTAAATAGGTGTCCAGTTTTCTATTGTTTATTGAGGAGATGATGGTAGCCAGGTTATGTGTTAAACTGCATCCTATTCTTATTGTTTTGTTATTAATCTCCCAGTATTTGTTTTTTCGTTTTATAAATTATTTGTTAATTAATATAAGTATTGTTTTAACTGTTATTCTTAATTTTTTAGCAAATGGGATGATTAACCAGACAGTGTCATTTTCATTATTTCCATGATTGGGGTTTTTATGTTATATGTATTGTTACTGTTTTTATTTTTATCATTATTATTATTTTTTTATTACTATAATAATAATAATAATTATTATTATTTATGGGTCACTTTTTTCATATTTCTAACACTTCTATTGTTGTTTTTGTACCTATCTTTGGTAGCATTGTAGTTGTCACAATTACTGGGGCTGGTAGTAGTTGTCCTATCAGGGCTATTATAGTTGTTGTGCCTCTGTTTCCTCCAATTTTGACATTTACTGATAGGATTTATAGATATACTATCCATTTTATTATCCTTATTATTGGTGTTATTACTTCCATTATTATTATTATTATTATTATTATTATTTGTGTTAAAGACATTATTATAGTTCCCGGTATTAGTCCTATCCCTACTACCGACTATATTATTACTCTTATCACTATTAATGTTTCTGGGGAAGTATTTGTGTCCTTATATCCTGCATTTTTAAGTGCTATGTTATACCTATCCTTGTGTTTATCAAAGATCTCTTCATTAGAGGAAAGGTTAGAGATCCTTTTACTTATATTTTGTTGTAGGGCTCTTTTTATTTGCTGGGGATGGTTACTAGAATTATTTATCTATAAGGCTCATGGAGTCCAGTGTTTAAGTTGCAATTTATGTCTAAATAGTTGACTAAGTAGTTTTCATTTTCTATAGTTATGGATAGGCCAAACCTATTAAATAATTTATGTAATCGTTTCTTAAGTAATTCAAGGTGTCTATTTGAATAGTTCCTAGCTAAAAATAGTGCATCATCCCTATATAGACCTCCACTCAATTCTGGGAATTCTCTACTTATCATGAGGCATATTTGCCACCCAAATGTGGCTGACCATAAAGGGACGATGCTACTGTAGTTTGTAGCCCCGGGAAGATATCTCTTCCAGCTGGCTATTGACGCACTGTCTGTGCCCTATCGGTATTTGCAATGGGAAATCATTGTTCCCATCTCCAGCCTGACGCAATACACAAAGATCTGAGTTTCTGGGTATTGATCCATCATCACCAGCTGGTGATGGGAGATGATTTCTCAATGCAAATATATATACTTTTCCTTGTGACAAATAGTCACTCATATCGTAAAAGGAGAAACAAGCAATCATAAATCTCTGAGTGAGATGTGAACAGTAGCAGCATGACATCGTGAGGTATATTTGCCACCAACATGTCCCTTTATCGTCAGCCACATTTAGGTGGCAAATATACCTCACGATGTCGTGCTGCTGCTATTTACATCTTGCTCAGAGATTTATTATTGTAGATATATATACCGTAAATCCTCGAGTATAATCCGCAATTTTTTCCCAAAATTTAAAGGTCAAAATTTCTAGTGTGTACTATATACAAGGTTAAAAATGAAAAATATTTTCTAAGAGATAAATATGTAAAGGCAATTTACTTAATATTTATTTTTCACTGACGTTATTACTGTTATTTCTTTATTTTCTGCAAATAAAGTGCACAAAAAAGTAACATGTTTGCATTATGTTATATATACAATAATAATAAAGGATGTTACCATATATACGTTTACAAACCAAGGATGTTATATAGACCTCCTTGACTCAAGTTAGAGAATGGGTGTGTATTATACATGAGGGTTAGGTTTTCCAGAAGTACAGCCCCCAAAAAGTCCCCTGCATATTATACTGAAGGGTGGACTATACTCGAGGATTTACGGTATATATATATATATATATATATATATATATATATATATATATAATAATAATATAAATATGCATATATACATATATGGGTACAGGACATCAAGAAAACGTACACACAAGGAGAAACGAAAATATAAAAACAAAAACATAGGAAACAAACTTTTCTCGAACACACACATATTTGTATGTGTATATATATATATATATATATATATATATTTGTATGTATAGTTTCAACCTCTAATTCCTTATGTACTTTGTACTTCTATATGTAAACCATGTTGGCAAAATAACATAGTCTGCCATGGACACCTGTGCTTTGGTTCTTTCTTTCTTTTTCTTTTCTT